>NC_069504.1:281059052-281299052 GCF_027579735.1 Bombina bombina
ATTTTTCTCTCGATTCTTTTCAACAGGCTTTCAAGACAATTTTTCACTTATCAAATTTGACACCTAGAGGTTCTTGATAACATCCCAATTTAACCTTTTTTGACAAATTAGAGACTATTTAAAGACAATTTGGAACAATTATTTTATGTTGCACATGAACAATGCACCAAGAAATGGCTACATAAGTCATTTTAGAGGTATATTTGTATATGTGATCTTGTTTAGTCGGTCAGCAGTGGACAGGACAGAAAATGTGAATCCCGGTACTGCCATTATGTCTTGTTTGTCTGCTATCAAGATCTTTTGCATAGTTTTTTTTTTCCAAAATGAGAAGCCCCAAAATTCATTTGGCTAGATTACGAGTTGTGCGTTAGGCTTAAAAAGTAGCGTTGGCCGGTCCAACACTGCTTTTTAACGCCCGCTGGTATTACGAGTCTTGCAGGTACGAGTGTACCGCTCACTTTTTTGTCCAGACTTGGAAATACCGCAAATCCACTTACGTAAATTGCGTATCCTATTTTTTCAATGAGACTTGCATAGCGCCGGTATTACGAGTCTGCCAAAAAGTGAGCGGTAGACACTCTCCTGTCAAGACTGGTACCGCATTTTAAAGTCAGTAGTTAAGAGTTTTACACTACAACGCCGTAGCATAAAAAATATTTAATAACTACCTAGATAAAATAAAGACAAATTGACCTGTAAAATAAAACCTAACCTAAGTTACAATTACACCTAACACTACACTATAATTAAATTAATTCCCTAAACTAAATACAATTAAATACAAATAAATAAAATTAGCTAAAGTACAAAACCCCCCCCACTAAATTACAGAAAATAATAAACAAATTACAAGATTTTTAAACTAATTACACCTAATCTAATCCCCCTAACAAAATAAAAAAGCCCCCCCCAAAATAAAAAAAGCCCTACCCTACACTAAATTACAAATAGCCCTTAAAAGGGCCTTTTGCGGGGGCATTTTCCCAAAGTAATCAGCTCTTTTACCTGTAAAAAGAATTACAAATCCCCCCCAACATTAAAACCCACCACCCACACAACCAACCCTACTCTAAAACCCACCCAATACCCCCTTAAAAAACCTAACACTAACCCCTTGAAGATCACCTTAACGGGAGAAGTCTTCACCCAACCGGGCCGAAATCCTCAACAAAGCCGGCAGAAGTGGTCCTCCAGATGGGCAGAAGTGGTCCTCCAGACAGGCAGAAGTCTTCATCCAGACGGCATCTTCTATCTTCATCCATCCTGCGCGGAGCTGGTCCATCTTCAAGACATCCGATGCGGAGCATCTCTTCTTTCCACTGCGACTGAAGAATGAAGGTTCCTTTAAGTGACGTCATCCAAGATGGGGTCCCTTAGATTCCTATTGGCTGATAGAATTCTATCAGCCAATCGGAATTAAGGTAGGAAAAATCCTATTGGCTGATGCAATCAGCCAATAGGACTGAACTTCAATCCTATTGGCTGATCCAATCAGCCAATAGAATTGAGCTGGCATTCTATTGGCTGTTCCGATCAGCCAATCGAATGCCAGCTCAATCCTATTGGCTGATTGCATCAGCCAATAGGATTTTTTCTACCTTAATTCCGATTGGCTGATAGAATTCTATCAGCCAATTGGAATTAAAGGGACGCCATCTTGGATGACGTCACTTAAAGGTACCTTCATTCTTCAGTCGCCGTGGAAAGAAGAGGATGCTCCGCGTCGGATGTCTTGAAGATGGACCCGCTCCGCGCTAGATGGATGAAGATAGAAGATGCCGTCTAGATGAAGACTTCTGCCCGTCTGGAGGACCACTTCTGCCGGATTTGTTGAGGACTTCAGCCCGGTTGGGTGAAGACTTCTCCCGGTAAGGTGATCTTCAAGGGGTTAGTGTTAGGTTTTTTAAGGGGGTATTGGGTGGGTTTTAGAGTAGGGTTGGTTGTGTGGGTGGTGGGTTTTAAAGTTGGGGATTTATAATTTTTTTTACAGGTAAAAGAGCTGATTACTTTGGGGCAATGCCCCACAAAAGGCCCTTTTAATGACCATTGGTAGTTTATTGTAAGCTAGGGCTTTTTTTATTTTGGGGGGCTTTTTATTTTGTTAGGGGGATTAGATTAGGTGTAATTAGTTTAAAAATCTTGTAATTTGTTTATTATTTTCTGTAATTTAGTGTTTTTTTTTGTTGTACTTTAGCTAATTTTATTTAATTGTATTTAATTTTATTTAGTTTAGGGAATTAATTTAACCCCTTAACGACCAAGGACGTACGCCATACGTCCTCAAAAAAAATACAGTTAATGACCGAGGACGTATGGCGTACGTCCTTGGTCTGGAAAGCAGCTGGAAGCGATCCTGCTCACTTCCAGCCACTTTCCGGTTATTGCAGTGATGCCTTGATATCGAGGCTTCCTGCAATAACCCCCCTTGGCCATCCGATGCAGAGAGAGCCACTCTGTGGCCCTCTCTGCACCGGACATCGATGGCTGGTATCGTTGGTGGGTGGGAGCTTACATGGGAGGCGGGTGGGCGGCCATCAATGGGCCATGTGACGTCGAGGGGGGTGGGATCGTGGGCAGGATCGCTGGGGGGCACGCACGGATGCGCGTGTGTGCACAAGGGGTCGGGTGCGTGCACGGGGTGGATGCGGGTGGGAACGGCTACACTACAGAAAAAACTTAATAATAAAAGTCGAGTAAAAGAAAAATAAAATAAAAATCGAAGTGATCTGGGAGGTGGAGGGGGGTTGGGGGGAAAGCTACACTACTGAAAAAAAATATATAAAAAGGCATTTTTTTGCAGAAACTGGGTACTGGCAGACAGCTGCCAGTACCCAAGATGGCTCCCAGTAAGGTAGAGGGGGAGGGTTAGAGAGCTGTTTGGTGGGGATCAGGGAGGTTGGGGGCTAAGGGGGGAATCCTACACATCAGCATATGTAAATATGCTAATATATATATATATTTTTTAAAAATACCTTTTATTTTAGTACTGGCAGACTTTCTGCCAGTACTTAAGATGGCGGGACAATTGTGGAGTGGGGGAGGGAAGGGAGCTGTTTGGGAGGGATCAGGGGGTCTGATGTGTCAGGTGGGAGGCTGATCTCTACACTAAAGCTAAAATTAACCCTGCAAGCTCCCTACAAGCTACCTAATTAACCCCTTCACTGCTAGATATAATACACGTGTGATGCGCAGTGGCATTTCGTGGCCTTCTAATTACCAAAAAGCAATGCCAATGCCATGTCTGCTATTTATGAACAAATGGGATCCCAGAGAAGCTTTTACAACCATTTGTGTTATTATTGCACAGGCTGTTTGTAAATAATTTCAGTGAGAAACCTAAAATTGTGAAAAAGGGAACGATTTTTTTTTATTTGATCGCATTTGGCGGGGAAATGGTGGCATGAAATATACCAAGATGGGCCTAGATCAATTCTTGGGGTTGTCTGCTACACTAAACTAAAGCTAAAATTAACCCTAGAAGCTCCCTACATGCGCCCGAATTAACCCCTCCACTGCTGGGCATAATACGCATGTGATGCACAGTGGCATTTAGCGGCCTTCTAATTACCAAACAAAATTCCCAAAGCCATATATGTCTGCTATTTATGAACAAAGGGGATCCCAGAGAAGCATTTACAACCATTTGTGCCACAATTGCACAAGTTGTTTGCAAATAATTTCAGTGAGAAACCTAAAGTTTTTGAAAAAATTTGTGAAAAAGTGAACAATTTTTTTTATTTGATCTCATTTGGCGATGAAATGGTGGCATGAAATATACCAAAAGGGGCCTAGATCAATACTTTGGGATGTCTTCTAAAAAAAATATATACATGTCAATGGATATTCAGGGATTCCTGAAAGATATCACTGTGCCAATGTAACTAGCGCTAATTTTGAAAAAAAGTGGTTTGGAAATAGCAAAGTGCTACTTGTACTTATTGCCCTATAACTTGCAAAAAAAGCAAAGAACATGTAAACATTGGGTATTTCTAAACTCAGGACAAAATGTAGAAACTATTTAGCATGGGTGATTTTTGGTCCCAAACGGACAGAAAATGGAAAAGTGCTGTGGTCATTAAAGGGTTAATTATAGTGTAGTGTTAGGTGTAATTGAAACTTAGGTTAGGTTTTATTTTACAGGTCAATTTGTCTTTATTTTATCTAGGTAGTTATTAAATAGTTAATAACTATTTAGTAACTATTCTACCTAGTTAAAATAAATACAAACTTGCCTGTAAAATAAAAATAAATCCTAAGCTAGCTACCATGTAACTATTAGTTATATTGTAGCTAGCTTAGGGTTTATTTTACGGGTAAGCATTTAGTTTTAAATAGGAATAATTTAGTTAATTATAGTAATTTTATTTATATTTATTTAAATTATATTTAAGTTAGGGGGTGATAGCGTTAGGGTTAGACTTAGGTTTAGGGGTTAATAAATTTAGAATAGTGGCGGCGAAGGCGACGTTGGGGCCGGCAGATTAGGGGTTAATATATGTAGGTGGGTGGCGGCGATGTTAGGGACGGCAGATTAGGGGTTAATACGGTAAAAAATATAGATATATTCTATGGATTATTTAAAATATGGATTTTATATTATTAAATAATATAAATAATTAATTTTAAATGTATATATACTATCTGATACGGTTTATGTAAAATACATATTTATACATATATATCTATAGGAATAGATATACAGGGAGTGCAGAATTATTAGGCAAGTTGTATTTTTGAGGATTAATTTTATTATTGAACAACAACCATGTTCTCAATGAACCCAAAAAACTCATTAATATCAAAGCTGAATAGTTTTGGAAGTAGTTTTTAGTTTGTTTTTAGTTATAGCTATTTTAGGGGGATATCTATGTGTGCAGGTGACTATTACTGTGCATAATTATTAGGCAACTTAAAAGGGACACTCAATCAAAATTAAACTTTCATTATTCAGATAGAGCATGCCATTTTAAACAACAACTTTGCAATTAATTCCATTAACAAAATGTGCACAGTCTTTTTATATTTAAACTTTTTCAGTCACCAGCTCCTACTGAGCATGTGCAAGAATAAGTGTGTATGCATTTGTGAATGGCTGATGGTTGTCACATGGTACGTGTATGCATTTGTGATTGGCTGATGGCTGTCACATGGTACAGGGGGAGTGGAAAAAGACATAACTTTTAAAATTGTAGGAAACAAAATCTACTACTCATTTGAAGTTCAAACTAAGTGCTATTGCATTGTCTTGTTATCTTGCATTTGTTGATTATGCAAATCTACTGTGTTGACTGGTCCTTTAACAAAAAACAAATATATACCCATTTCAATTATTTATTTTTACCAGTGAAACCAATATAACATCTCAACATTCACAAATATACATTTCTGACATTCAAAAACAAAACAAAAACAAATCAGTGACCAATATAGCCACCTTTCTTTGCAAGGACACTCAAAAGTCTGCCATCCATGGATTCTGTCAGTGTTTTGATCTGTTCACCATCAACATTGCGTGCAGCAGCAACCACAGCCTCCCAGACACTGTTCAGAGAGGTGTACTGTTTTCCCTCCTTGTAAATCTCACATTTGATGATGGACCACAGGTTCTCAATGGGGTTCAGATCAGGTGAAGAAGGAGGCCATGTCATTAGATTTTCTTCTTTTATACCCTTTCTTGCCAGCCACGCTGTGGAGTACTTGGACACGTGTGATGGAGCATTGTCCTGCATGAAAATCATGTTTTTCTTGAAGGATGCAGACTTCTTCCTGTACCACTGCTTGAAGAAGGTGTCTTCCAGAAACTGGCAGTAGGACTGGGAGTTGAGCTTGACTCCATCCTCAACCCGAAAAGGCCCCACAAGCTCATCTTTGATGATACCAGCCCAAACCAGTACTCCACCTCCACCTTGCTGGCGTCTGAGTCGGACTGGAGCTCTCTGCCCTTTACCAATCCAGCCACGGGCCCATCCATCTGGCCCATCAAGACTCACTCTCATTTCATCAGTCCATAAAAAAGATGTTTCTTGGCCCAGTCTTGACGTTTCAGCTTGTGTGTCTTGTTCAGTGGTGGTCGTCTTTCAGCCTTTCTTACCTTGGCCATGTCTCTGAGTATTGCACACCTTGTGCTTTTGGGCACTCCAGTGATGTTGCAGCTCTGAAATATGGCCAAACTTGTGGCAAGTGGCATCTTGGCAGCTGCACGCTTGACTTTTCTCAGTTCATGGGCAGTTATTTTGCGCCTTGGTTTTTCCACACGCTTCTTGCGACCCTGTTGACTATTTTGAATGAAACGCTTGATTGTTCGATGATCACGCTTCAGAAGCTTTGCAATTTTAAGAGTGCTGCATCCCTCTGCAAGATATCTCACTATTTTTGACTTTTCTGAGCCTGTCAAGTCCTTCTTTTGACCCATTTTGCCAAAGGAAAGGAAGTTGCCTAATAATTATGCACACCTGATATAGGGTGTTGATGTCATTAGAACACACCCCTTCTCATTACAGAGATGCACATCACCTAATATGCTTCATTGGTAGTAGGCTTTCGAGCCTATACAGCTTGGAGTAAGACAACATGCATAAAGAGGATGATGTGGTCAAAATACTCATTTGCCTAATAATTCTGCACTCCCTGTACAGGTATAGGTATATACACATATTTATATAAATATGTATTTACAATACAAAGTACATTATCCTGTAATTGAAGAACATTGGAATGTTAAATATGTACAGTAAATATACTGTAAAACACATAAATGCATATGTACAAACATATAACATATACATATTTAAACATGTGTATGTATGTATCTCTATGTTAAAGCCCTTTGCAATATATATATATATATATATATATATATATATATATATATAGATATATAGCAATACAGAAGTAAGTGCACTCACTTAAATGATTAGCATCTACCGGGGTGCCAGCGTGAACATATAGAGGTGCAAGGGGATAGACACAGCACTCACCGTATTTTCCACAATGTAGCTCAGAATAAAACTTCACTTTTATTTCAGAGATTAAAATCCATCATTCCAAATGTTTCTGTGTCGACACTAACACCTTTCTTAATGATGATAGTCAAACAAAAATGACAGCGGCATGAAATGTACACGTAAGTACTTGCTGTTCATACGCACAAACACGCCATCACTTTCACGCCGTTAGGAGTCAGCCACGTCACTCACTCCATCCACTAGCATTAGTGTTTAGAGACACAGCATGGCTAATTAGCATAGCTGATTGTAAACATAGTGACATCATACGTTGCGTCAACTGGGCAAGCTCGTGCAGTGGCAGTTCTCCTCGGAGAGATGTGATAAATGCGCATTATTTATATACATAAATATTTTAAAAAATACAAATGCGTTTTGGTTTCAAATCTTTCCTCTGTTGATGATATCTCCAGATGAAAAAATACAATACTTTTATCACTGTAATTATATGTGAAATTCAGGCCCCTATCATTGTTATTCATCAGTCCAAATAGATTAACAATACTATCTTCTGACCCCCTCCTAATGATGATAATATCGTCTATGTATCTCCTATAGAGCACGAGATTTGCACCAAACTCCGCATTAGAGAAAAAATCATCCTCCCACTGCCCAATAAACAGATTAGCATAGCTTGTTTCAAATCTTGTGCCCATCACAGTTCCCTCGATCTGCAGGAGGTATTTTCCATTTAAAAAAAAACACCTTGAGCTAACTCTCATATAAAGAGATTTGTTTTATCAAGCTTGCACACTAACTGATATCCTGTGCAATGGATAATCCCCATACAGTGATCATTCAGGTTTCTAAGGACAAGACTTTCTCATATAGACTTTATTTTCAGAACTTTGTTTTTATTGTACACATTTTTATTATACACATATTTTTATTATTTCGTGTTTAGGTGGTAATCAAATTAATTTTTTTTATTGTGGAGAGGGAGACGTCCCTCCATCTGTTATAATTTTACTGCTGCTGTGATTCAAATAAATTATCATTTATAGTTTATAACACATCTGTATCATTCATTTTTAAATTAGACACTTCTGGCTCGTTAGCACCATCCCTTGTTGTTTTTTTCTGAAATTAAACAAAATAAAGATTACACCTAAAGGAGCTGAATCTATTCTATCTAGTAAATAGAGCAAGTACATATTTTCATAAATGATAACAAAATAATTAATTGTTTTCCCACTAACATGTAAATAATAAAGCTTTCCTAGTAAGAGTTAATGCCTGAGTTGTTTTTCTGCTGCTCTGTAGGAGGTAAGAAAGGTGATGGTATTTTTATTTCTTCCTTGTTTGCTTGTAAAAAAGCAATAAACCCTTTATACAATTTGCAGCTTTCATGACTCATTAAACATTTTGCAGGAGGTGTTTTTTTAGCACTGTAACCACTAAAGGACAGCAAAGAAAAACAGTATTAAACTTACACCATAGCCATGGTGTGTATGAGAGGTTATATTTATATTTCCTTTCTGCTTATATTTAATTCAATCTATCGCTCTCTCTAAAAAAATATATATATATATACGTACAGTATCCCACAAAAGTGAGTACACCCCTCACATTTTTGTAAATATTTTATTATAT
Source organism: Bombina bombina (assembly GCF_027579735.1). Taxonomy (NCBI): domain Eukaryota; kingdom Metazoa; phylum Chordata; class Amphibia; order Anura; family Bombinatoridae; genus Bombina; species Bombina bombina. Next base: position 281,067,653 of record NC_069504.1, read on the forward strand.
CTTTTCATGTGACAACACTGAAGAAATGACACTTTGCTACAATGTAAAGTAGTGAGTGTACAGCCTGTATAACAGTGTAAATTTGCTGTCCCCTCAAAATAACTCAACACACAGCCATTAATGTCTAAACAGTTGACAACAAAAGTGAGTACACCCCTAAGTGGAAATGTCCAAATTGAGCCCAATTAGCCATTTTCCCTCCCCGGTGTTGTGACTCGTTAGTGTTACAAGGACTTAGGTGTGAATGTGGAGCAAGTGTGTTAAATTTGGTGTTATCGCTCTCACACTCTCTCATACTGGTCACTGGAAGTTCAACATGGCACTGCATGGGAAAAAACTCTCTGAGGATCTGAAATAAAGAATTGTTTCTCTACATAAAGATGGCCTAGGCTATAAGAAGACTGCCAAGACCCTGAAACTCAGCTGCAGCACGGTGGGCAAGACCATACAGTGGTTTCACAGGACAGGTTCCACTCAGAACAGGCCTCACCATGGTCGACCAAAGAAGTTGAGTGCACGTGCTCAGCGTCATATCCAGAGGTTGTCTTTGGGAAATAGACGTATGAGTGCTGCCAGCATTGCTGCAGAGGTTGAAGGGGTGGGGGGTCAGCCTGTCAGTGCTCAGACTATACGCCGCACACTGCATCAAATTGATCTGCATATGGCTGTTGTCCCAGAAGGAAGCCTCTTCTAAAGATGATGCACAAGAAAGCCCACAAACACTTTGCTGAAGACAAGCAGACTAAGGACATGGATTACTGGAACCATGTCCTGTGGTCCAATGAGACCAAGATAGACTTATTTGGTTCAGATGGTGTCAATCGTCTGTGGTGACAACCAGGTGAGGAGTACAAAGGCAAGTGTGTCTTGCCTACAGTCAATCATGGTGGTGGGAGTGTCATGGTCTGGGTCTGCATGAGTGCTGCCGGCACTGGGAAGCTACAGTACATTGAGGGAACCATGAATGCCAACATGTACTGTGACACACTAAAGTAGAGCATGATCCCCTCCCTTTTGAGACTGGGCCGCAGGGCAGTATTCCAACATGATAACAACCCCAAACACACCTCCAAGATTACCACTGCCTTGCTAAAGAAGTTTAGGGTAAAGGTGATGGACTCGCCAAGCATGTCTCCAGACCTAAACCCTATTGAGCATCTGTGGGGGCATCCGCAATGTCACTAACATTTTCCAGCTCCGTGATGTCATCATAGAAGAGTGGAAGAGGACTCCTGTGGCAACCTGTGAAGCTCTGGTGAACTCCATGCCCAAGAGGGTTAAGGCAGAGCTGGAAAATAATGGTGGCCACACTAAATATTGACACTTTGGGTCCAATTTGGACATTTCCACTTAGAGATGTACTCACTTTGTTGCCAACAGTTTAGACATTAATGGCTGTGTGTTGAGTTATTTTGAGGGAACAGCAAATTTACACTGTTATACAAGCTTTACACTCACTACTTTACATTGTAGCAAAGTGTCATTTCTTCAGTGTTGTCACATGAAAAGATATAATAAAATATTTACAAAAATGTGAGGGGTGTACTCACTTTATGGGATACTGTACGTATATATATATATATATATATATACACACACACACACACACACACACATATGCGCAGCATTTTGCATTAGGGTGTGCACCCAGATAGACAAACTACACACACACACATATATATATATATATATATATATATATATATATATATATATATATATATATATATATATATATATATATATATATATATATATACAGTTATGGCAAAAAATATTGGCACCCCTGCATTTCTGTCAGATAATGCACCACTTCGCTCAGAAAATTGTTGCAATTACAAATGTTTAGGCATTCCATGTTTATTTCTTTTGTTTGTATTGATATGACACAAAAAAGTGGAGAAAAAGCCAAATCTGACATATTCCACGCAAAACTCTATAAATGGACTGGACAAAATTATTGGCACCCTCAATTTAATATTTGGTAGCACAGAAAGTCAGTAGAGTCCAGCACACTAATACCTAATGCACACTGCCAGGGAAACTGCAGTCCTAAAAATAGCAAAAAATAACAAAGGTGCAGCAGCATAAATGATCACAAAGTTTATTGGCAAAAAGCCCACAATGTTTTGGGGATCCACATGACTAAGGTGTAACCCCCAAAACGTTGTGGGCTTTTTGCCAATAAATGTTGTGATTATATTTAGTAACACACCACTTGGAAAAAAACCTGAAATCAATCGCTTCCTGTAAACATCAATGAGTTTCTTACACCTCTCTACTGGAATTTTGGACCACTCTTCTTTCGCCAACTGCTCCAGGTTTCTCAGGCTGGAAGGGTTTCTTTTCCCAACTGCTGTTTTGAGATCTCCCCACAGGTGCTCTATTGGATTGAGATCTGGACTCATTGCTGGCCAGTTCAGTACTCTCCAGCGCTTTCTCGTAAACCATTTCTGGGTGCTTTTTGATGTGTGCTTTGGGTCATTGTCCTGCTGTTAGACCCATGACCTCTGACGGAGACCCAACTTTCTGACACTGGGCCCTACATTGCACCACAGAATTCTTTGGTAGTCTTCAAATTTTATAATGCCATGCACACAGTCAAGATATCCAGTGCCTGAAGCAGCCCCAAAACATCAGTGAATCTCCACCATGTTTGACTATAGAGACTATATTCTTTTCTTTAAAAGCCTCATTTCTTTTCTGAAAACAGTAGAATGATGGGCTTTACCAAAAAGATGTAATTGTGTTTCGTCTGTCCACAGTACATTCTCCCAAAAGGATTTTGCCTTCCTCAGGTAAGTTTTGGCAAACTCCAATCTGGCTTTTTTATGTTTCTGTGTCAGCAGTGGAGTCCTCCTGGGTCTCCTACCATAGTGTCCCTTTTCATTCAGATGGCAATGTATAGTGTGAGCTGACACATTTGTACCCTGTGTCTGAAGGTCAGTTTAAATTTGTCTGGAAGTTGATCGAGGTTCTTTATCCCCCATTCGAACAATCTTTCGTTGCAATCTTTGATTAATTTTTTTCTTTTGTCCACGTCCAGGGAGATTAGCTACAGTGCCATGGGCTGTAAATGTCTTGGCAATGTTGGGTACAGTGGACACAGGAACATTAAGATCTCTGGAGATGGACTTGTAACCTTGAGAGTATCCATGCTTTTCCACAATTTTTGTTCTCAAATCTTTAGACAATTATTTGCTGCTTTCTCTTCTCAATGCTCAGTGGGGCACACAGAGACACACAACAGAAAGGTTGAGTCCATTTTTCACCGTTTTAACTGGTTGCCAGTGTGATTTTTATATTGCTGCACCTGTTAATTGATACAGATGAGTTTAATTACAAATTACAGGAGTATCACAAACTTGGAATTATTTTGTACAATTTTGAGAAGGTGCCAATAATTATATCCAGTCTATTTTTGGAGTTTTGCTTGGAATGTGTTAGATTTGGCTTTTTTTCTCCACTTTTTGTGTCATACCAATACAAACAAAATAAATAAACATGAGAATGCCTAAACATTTGTAATTGCAACAATGGTAGTGGTGCATTATCTGACAAAAAATTCAGGGGTGCCAATATATTTGGCCATGACTGTATTTGCACTAATCTATCTATACATATATATATATATATACATATACAGTGTGTGTATATATATATATATATATATATATATATATATATATATATATATATATATATAGCACACAGAGAAAGTCCAGCACTCACTTACAAGCTCTCAGCTAAGATTAAAAGCAAAAATGGAAAAGTTAATTACTGCATCTGACCAAATGGGATAAGCCCAGGTACCACGTCAAGGTCTCTTCCAAAACCTGAGTCCCTAAACAGCCACACAATGCAAGCTCTCAAACTGGGAACAAGTGAGGGTGCACAGGCTTATGTAATCACCCTAGACAAATACAAAACATGGAAGGGGACTGCACTCTCAGACCAGACCGGGTACACATCCCGGGAAGAGTTAGTTACCGCATCTGGCCAAATGGGATAAGCCCAGGTAACTCTTCCATTTTTGCTTTTAATCTTAGCTGAGAGCTTGTAAGTGAGTGCTGGACTTTCTCTGTGTGCTGTATTAATTTGTTTTGTAATTTTCTCTATGGGCCTTGCACCCAGACCTGTCTGGGTTTAACTGTCTGTGACTCTGGGGACAGTGCAGCTTCCTGAGAGTGCTATTGTGCACCCAAGGCTGTGCATGTTGCAGGATAATGGGATGTGTACCCGGTCTGATCTGAGAGTGCAGTCCCCTTCCGTGTTTTGTATATATATATATATATATATATATATATATATATATATATATATATATATAAATCTCCTATGTGTATCTGCACTCACAATTCAATCAGGTCATCAACCAGGGTGCAAAGTCAGTATATTCACAGGTTTCTTCAATCAAGGACTGCACTCGCTGGATTTAGGTCAAATATAAATTATTTATTATATGGTGACGTTTCGGGGTTCGCAGACCCCTTCCTCAGACCAAACACAGTGCAAGTGAAAAAAGTGACTTTTAAACATAAGAAGCCCCTCCTATAGTTGTCAAGGCAACCACCAGGTTGCCTGGATACCATTTTTAAACAATATATTAAATTACAGAAACCTAAATACTTAGATATGGTGTATCCCCATTATATGCAAATATTCAGTCTCCTAGTGCCATTGAATTGCATTTACCTCCTGCCTGCCACTGCCAGCCTTTTGTGCCATGCCGTCTAGCCAACTATTTACACCAATCATAATTGTTGTCACAGACAGTATAGTTACTAATTAAAATTAAAAAAAATTTGATTGTTGATCTTAATCCTCAGTTTGCTCGTGCCCTAGAATTGCACTTTTCTATTGCCTTCCAAGCCTGTGTGCCAGGCCTACTTGAAAAATATTTACACCAATAATATTTGTTGTGACAGTATTCTTAATAATTAAAAATTAAAATTGTTGGTAATAGTTGTTGAGAATCCTCAGTTTGCTGGTGCCATTGAATAGCACTTTCCTGCTGCCTTGCAGCCTGCTGTGAGCCAGGCCCACCTAGCCAATTGTTGCCAGCAATCATATTTCTTTTAACAGTATTGCAAAAATTGTCAATCATCACTGTTTTGACTGTCAGTAATCAGTCTCATAGTGTCCTTGAATTGCATCTACCTCCTGCCTGCCAGCCTTTTGTGCCAGGCCGTCTTGCCAACTATTTACACAAATCATAATTTTTTGTCACAGTATAGTTACTAATTAAAATAAAACAATTCTTGATTGTTGATGATCTTAATGCTCAGTTTGCTCGTGCCCTAGAATTGCACTTTTCTACTGCCTTCCAAGCCTGTGTGCCAGGCCTACTTGAAAAATATTTACACCAATCATATTTGTTGTGACAGTATTCTTAGTAATTAAAAATTAAAATTGTTGTTAATAGTTGTTGTGAATCCTCAGTTTGCTGGTGCCAGGGAATAGCACTTTCCTCCCGCCTTGCAGCCTGCTGTGTGCCCGGCCCACCTAGCCAATTATTGCCAGCAATCATATTTCTTTTAACAGTATTGCAAAAATTGTCAATCATCACTGTTTTGACTGTCAGTAATCAGTCTCCTAGTGTCCTTGAATTGCATTTACCTCCTGTCTGCCAGCCTTTTGTGCCAGGCCGTCTTGCCAACTATTTACACCAATCATAATTGTTGTCACAGTATAGTTACTAATTAAAATTAAAAAATTCTTGATTGTTGATGATCTTAATCCTCAGTTTGCTTGTGCCCTAGAATTGCACTTTTTTACTTCCTTGCAAGACTGTGTGCCAGGCCTACTTGAAAAATATTTACACCAATCATATTTGTTGTGACAGTATTCTTAATAATTAAAAATTAAAATTTTTGTTAATAGTTGTTGTGAATCCTCAGTTTGCTGGTGCCATTGAATAGCACTTTCCTCCTGCCTTGCAGCCTGCTGTGAGCCAGGCCCACTTAGCCATTTGTTGCCAGCAATCATATTTCTTTTAACAGTATTGCAAAAATTGTCAAGCATCACTGTTTTGACTGTCAGTAATCAGTCTCCTAGTGTCCTTGAATTGCATCTACCTCCTGCCTGCCAGCCTTTTGTGCCAGGCCGTCTTGCCAACTATTTACACCAATCATAATTTTTGGTCACAGTATAGTTACTAATTCAAATTAAAAAATTCTTGATTGTTGATGATCTTAATCCTCAGTTTGCTTGTGCCCTAGAATTGTACTTTTCTACAGCCTTCCATGCCTGTGTGCCAGGCCTACTTGAAAAATATTTACACCAATCATGTAATGAGAGCAGGATGTGATGTCACTAGTATGTGGGCGGGGCTTAGGTCTGGTGTCTGTGTCGCAGTTAGTTTAGTACAATCAACCTGACTAGATGTATATTGTTATGCTCTGCAATAAAATAGAGTTATTGCTGTGTCCTGCATATGTCCTGCATCTCATGACATGGTGTCAGAAGTTCTGGACTGCGCTTCTGTTCCTGATCGATTGCAATGTCAAAGTTTACCCCACCTGAGCCTTTTGACTTTTCTCAGCCTGCAGCTTGGCCCACATGGCGTCAGCGGTTTCAGCGCTTCAGGATTGCATCCAAACTGAACAAGGAGAGTGGTGAAGTACAAGTTAATTCTCTTTTATACTCCATGGGGAAAGATGTAGAGCCAGTGTTCAATGCTTTTACTTTCCAAGAAGGGGAAGAAGTTAACTTTGATATAGTTATGGATAAACTCAGTGCCCACTTTGTGCCCAAAAGAAATGTGATTCATGAGAGAGCTTGTTTTCACAAACGTAATCAGCGTGTGGGAGAATCTGTGGAGTCATTTGTGCGCAGCCTGTATGAATTAGCTGAATTCTGTGAGTTTGGTGTTGCTAAAGAAGAGCAAATCAGAGACAGAATAGTTATTGGAATTGCAGATGCTGAAGTCTCCCTCAAGCTGCAGTTAGAGCCTGATTTAACGTTAGACGGGGCTATTAGGATGGCCCGCCAGAGTGAACTGGTGAAAAAGCAAAGTGCTGATCTGAGGTCTGAGAGTATTGTGGATGACGTGCAAAAGTCTAGGAAAATTACTAGTGAAAGGCACAGTGTGAGCGGTAGATCTAAAGTACTGGAAAGGCCTAGAAGTGGATGGGCGCAACATGGCCGATGCACACGGTGCTACCAGGCTCATGATCAGAGTGCTATATGCCCGGCCAGAGATAAAAGATGCAGAAAATGTAACAGAATAGGCCATTTTGAAGTGGTGTGTAAAACTGAATACATTAAGGAGATGCAGGTGGACAGTGACCAGGAGGGTCAGGAAGTGTCTTTTGTGGGGTCTGTTGTGGAACGGACAAGCTCAGAGGAAGATTGGAAAGTTACTTTTACTGTAATGGGAGCCAAAGTTGATTTTAAGATTGACACAGGAGCAGATATCACTGTAATGTCTTTTGCTGAATTTATGAAACTGCCTCGACAGCCCCAGCTGGCGAAGGTTACTACAAATGTCCATAGTCCGGGTGGCCGCATTGATTGTGTGGGGAAATTTCTTGCCAGCTGTGAGTACAAACAGAGGAAGTTCACCATGTGGGTGCATGTGATCCGAGGTCAGTGTGTTAACAGTTTATTGAGCAGAAAAGCAGCCTGTGACTTGGGCCTCGTGGCCAGAGTGAATGAGATCTCTGAAGATATGTTTGGCGAGTTGGGCCTACTGAACTGCAAACCTGTCCGTATAGCACTTAAAAGTGACGCAGTCCCATACAGTATTTCTACTCCTCGTAGAATTCCGTTCCCGCTCATGCCTCAAGTGGAGAAAGAGCTCATGCGCATGAAGTCTATGGGGGTTATTGAAGAGGTTGTTGAAGCAACTGATTGGTGTGCCCCCATTGTTCCAGTTGCAAAGAAAAACGGAAAGGTGCGCATCTGTGTGGACCTGAAAAGGTTGAATGAGGCAGTGAAGAGGGAGAGATTTGTGCTGCCGACATTGGAAGATATAGCCCCGAAGTTGGCTGGGGCGAAGTTCTTTTCCACATTAGACGCTTCTAGCAGCTTTTGGCAGATCCCCCTGGATCCAAAGTGCCGCAAACTGACTACCTTTATCACACCGGTAGGTCGGTTCTGCTTCTGCAGACTCCCCTTTGGGATATCCTCCGCTCCTGAAATCTTTCAAAGGGAAATGAGTTCTCTCCTGAGTGGCCACGTGGGCACAGCGGTCGTCATGGACGACATTCTAGTGTATGGGTCTACAGTGGAGGAGCATGATCAGCGTTTGAGTTGTGTGCTGCAGGCTATCAAAGAGTCTGGGCTGAAGCTGAATAAAGAAAAATGTCATTTTAGGAAAACTGAATTATGCTACTTTGGGCATATCATCAACGGGGATGGCATCAAGCCGGACCCCGAGAAAATTCGGGCTATTGAACAGATGAAAAGCCCTTCTGATGTACATGAGCTGAGACAGATATTGGGCCTTGTAAATTACGTGGGCAAGTTTCTTCCAGATTTATCTACAGTTTTACACCCTATCACAGAGTTGCTTAAGAAAGATGTTGCCTGGGTCTGGGGACCCTCACAGGAAAAAGCGTTCCTGCATGCCAAGTCACTGCTGGGGTCTGCCCCAGTGCTGGGGTTCTACGACCCTTCAGAAAAGACTGTGGTTAGTGCTGATGCAAGCAGTTATGGGTTGGGGGCTGCACTCCTGCAGCTGAATGACAACAAACTACAGCCCATCGCCTACTGTTCCCGCACACTGACGGCTGCAGAGTCAAAATACGCTCAAATTGAGAAAGAGTGCCTGGCTGCAGTTTGGGCCTGTGAGCGCTTTCAGCGTTATCTAGTGGGTTTGGAGAAATTTAGTCTGGAAACTGACCACAAACCGCTAGTCCCTCTAATCAATTCTTATGACATTGACAAAACACCCTTGAGATGCCAGAGACTTTTAATGAGACTGCTCAGGTTCAATGTTCAGGCAGTGCATGTGCTGGGGAAACAACTGGTTGTGGCAGATACACTATCCAGGCTCCCGCTGGCTGCTGCTGAAGAATCCTCCACGGAATCGGATGTGAAAGTGTATGTTGATTCAGTTCTGGCCTCTAAGTCCATTTCTTCAAGGAAACTGGAAGAGATAAAGAAAGAGACATATTTGGACACAGATCTGCAAGAAGTTATAAGGTACATAAAAGATGGCTGGCCCGAGAGCCGGGCAGCCTGGATGTCTTTAAATGCTTACCAGCCAGAGAGGTCGCAGCTCACGGAGCTGGAGGGGTTGGTGCTGTTCCAAGACCGCATTGTAATTCCTGTCAGCATGAGGAAGGAGATGTTAAACAGGATTCACGATGGCCACTTAGGCATTACAAAGTGCAGAGAAAGGGCAGCTACAGCTGTGTGGTGGCCTGGGATCAGCTCCGACATTGCAAATCACGTGTCTAAATGTGCCTTTTGCCGGGAATGCCGGCCTACTCAGAGAAGGGAGCCCTTAATGTCTACTCCGCTGCCTGCGGGGCCGTGGCAGAAAATAGCTGCTGATTTGTGTGAACTGCACAGGAAAAAGTTTCTTGTTGTGATCGACTACTATTCCAGGTATTTGGAAATTGCACCCCTGAATGATATCACAAGTCAGGCCGTTATCATTCGCCTGAAGAGCTTGTTCGCCCGCTGGGGCATTCCAATGGAGCTGGTGAGTGATAATGGTATGCAGTTCGCTTCTACAGAGTTCAGTGCTTTCAGCAGGGAATATGATTTTGTACATTCCACGTCAAGTCCACATTATCCGCAGGCCAACGGAATGGCTGAAAGGGCAGTTCAAACAACAAAATTCATTCTAAAGCAATCTGAGCCGTACCTAGCCCTCTTGTCATACAGGGCAACGCCCATTCAAGCCACCGGGTTTAGCCCAGCACAGCTGATGCTAGGACGCCAGATTCGCACCACTTTACCCTCAGTGGGTGTCTTCAAGCCGCCTGGCCCTGTTCCTCGGGACGAAGTCCTTAGGAGGGATGAAGAGTCCAAAAAGGGTTATCGTTTCTTCTACGACAGGAGACATTCTGTCAGGCCTTTACAGGAACTGAAAGCGGGCCAAAGTGTCAGAATTAAACTGGATGATGAGAAGAAATGGAAGACGCCTGCTACGGTAGTGGGCCGCTCTCCAGAACCAAGGTCTTACACAGTCCTTACAGAGGGAGGGACGTTACACGCCGTAACCGAAGACATCTTCAGCCTGTACCTGAGAGTCTGGAACCGGATACCTCAGTACCACCGCCGGTGGGATCCCCTGTTCTAAGAGAGGTGCCTTCCCCTCAGCAAGATCACAGCGGGGATATATCTTTGCCTCCAGCAGACTCTTGTTCACCATCTTCTGTATCAGAGGACAGTTCATGCAAAGTTACATCAAGCGGAAGAGTGGTGAAACTTCCGGCCCGATACAGGGACTGACTTTAGCTAGAACAGTGACCGGAAGTATGGGCAGAATAATCCCATGGTCACTGTGGACTAGGGTAGTCTACCCCGATGTCCAAGTCAGGATGTAATTTATTTGTTCATGTTTTCTAATCTATCTGTTTTTATAATGTTCAAAAACAAAAATGTTGTTGTATACCCTGTTGGTGTACCTTGTTATTTATTATATGCAAATGTATGCTTTGCCTTTGAAAAAGGGGAAGATGTGATGAGAGCAGGATGTGATGTCACTAGTATGTGGGCGGGGCTTAGGTCTGGTGTCTGTGTCACAGTTAGTTTAGTACAATCAACCTGACTAGATGTGTATTGTTATGCTCTGCAATAAAATAGAGTTGTACCATTATTGCTGTGTCCTGCATATGTCCTGCATCTCATGACAAATCATATTTGTTGTGACAGTATTCTTAATAATTCAAAATTAAAATTTTTGTTAATAGTTGTTGTGAATCCTCAGTTTGCTGGTGCCATTGAATAGCACTTTCCTCCTGCCTTGCAGCCTGCTGTGAGCCAGGCCCACCTAGCCAATTGTTGCCAGCAATCATATTTCTTTTAACAGTATTGCAAAAATTGTCAATCATCACTGTTTTGACTGTCAGTAATCAGTCTCCTAGTGTCCTTGAATTGCATCTACCTCCTGCCTGCCAGCCTTTTGTGCCAGGCCGTCTTGCCAACTATTTACACCAATCATAATTTTTTGTCACAGTATAGTTACTAATTAAAATTAAAAAATTCTTGATTGTTGATGATCTTAATCCTCAGTTTGCTTGTGCCCTAGAATTGCACTTTTCTACAGCCTTCCAAGCCTGTGTGCCAGGCCTACTTGAAAAATATTTACACCAATCATAGTTGTTATGACAGTATTCTTAATAATTAAAAATTTAAATTTTTGGTAATAGTTGTGAATCCTCAGTTTGCTGGTGCCATTGAATAGCACTTTCCTCCTGCCTTGCAGCCTGATGTGAGCCAGGCCCACCTAGCCAATTGTTGCCAGCAATCATATTTCTTTTAACAGTATTGCAAAAATTGTCAATCATCACTGTTTTGACTGTCAGTATTCAGTCTCCTAGTGGCCTTGAATTGCATCTACCTCCTGCCTGCCAGCCTTTTGTGCCAGGCCGTCTTGCCAACTATTTACACCAATCATAATTTTTTGTCACAGTATAGTTACTAATTAAAATTTAAAAATTCTTGATTGTTGATGATCTTAATCCTCAGTTTGCTTGTGCCCTAGAATTGCACTTTTCTACAGCCTTCCAAGCCTGTGTGCCAGGCCTACTTGAAAAATATTTACACCAATCATATTTGTTGTCACAGTATTCTTAGTAATTAAAAATTATAATTTTTGTTAATAGTTTTTGTGAATCCTCAGTTTGCTGGTGCCAGTGAATTGCACTTTCCTCCTGCCTTGCAGCCTGCTGTGTGCCCAGCCCACCTAGCCAATTGTTGCAAGCAATCATATTTCTTTTAACAGTATTGCAAAATTTGTCAATCATCACTGTTTTGACTGTCAATCTGCAGTCTGCTAGTGCCCTTGAATTGCATTTTCCTCCTGCCTGCCTGCCTGTGTGCCAGTCCCAACTAGCCAATTAGTGCCACCACTCATATTTATTGTAACAGGATTGGAATTTTTGTTAATCATAACTGTTTTGACTGTGATTCTCCTAGTGCCATTGAATTGCAGTTTCCTTTCTCCCAGCGTGTGTGCCAGACAGGCCCATTTGCCAACTAGTGCCAAACAATCATATTTGTTGCCACAGTACTTGTAATATTTTAAAAAATTAACAATTTGTGATTTTTAAAACATCTGTCTTTTTTGTTGTTGTCAGTCTCACAGCGTATACTGTGCCCACTTTCACAGTGCCACCACTCAATTGGTGTAATAGTATTGTTAGTGTCCATTTAAAAAAAATGACAGGCAGAGGCAGGCCACCCCGCAGGTTCCGTGGTCGTGGTCGTGGTGCTGTGATTCCTTTAGACCCTACAAATATGCACATTGTTCAGACGCCGGGTGCCAGGGGGGACGCAAAAACTTCTGAGGAGGACCTAGTTGAATGGCTAACACAGGACACCCAATCTTCTTCAGCTTCTGCTGCTAGTCCTCCTAACCTTGACGCACCATCTAAGTCCAGCTGTGCTTTGGGCAGGTCTCAAGTGACCAGTGCCACTCCCCCCGCCTGTCGCCCCCACCAACACTAGCACCACAGCCGCTTCACTTGATCTGTCACAGGAGTTATTGACACATCATTTGGAAGAAATGAGTGATGCGTAACCATCATTGACAGAGGATGTAGATAATAGTGATCAGTCTCAGTCAGGCAGCATTACCAACATGGAGGTACGGTGTGATGATAATGATGATGTTGTACCCGCTGCTGCTTCCTTTCTTGATGTTTCAGATACAAGTGAAGCGGTTGATGATGATGTGTCAGTGAATGTCACGTGGGTGCCTGCTAGAAGAGAAGAAGAAGAGGGGGAAAGTTCAGATGGGGAGACAGAGAGGAGGAGGAGGAGGAGGAGACGATTTGGAAGCACGGGGAGGTCGTCTCAAGGAGCTAGTGGCACAGTCAGACAGCATGCATCGTCACCAGGGGTCAGCCAGACAGCACGCCGACGCCCATCAATGCATGCTGTTGCCACCACCAGAATGCTGTCATCGCAGAGCTCAGCAGTGTGGCATTTTTTTTGTGTGTCTGCCTCTGACAACAGCGATGCCATTTGCAACCTGTGCCAAAAGAAACTGAGTCGTGGGAAGTCTAACAGCCACCTAGGTACAACTGCTTTGCGAAGGCACATGGTCTCCCATCACAAAGGCCGATGGGAAGAACACATGAGTAGAAGCAGCACACAAAGTGAAAGCCGCCCTCCTCCTCCTGCTCCATCATCTTCAGCCACGTCAACCAGTGCAGTCCTCCTTGCCCCCTCTCAACCATCCTCCACTCAGTCTCTCTTACGTAGCAGTTCCTGGTCATCTGCCCACAGTCAGGTGTCTGTCAAGGACATGTTTGAGCGTAAGAAGAATTTCTCAAAGTCACCCCCTTGCCCGGCGTCTGACAGCTGGCTTGTCTGAACTCTTAGCCCGCCAGCTTTTACCATACAAGCTGGTGGAGTCTGATGCTTTCAAAAAATGTGTATCTATAGGGACACCGCAGTGGAAGGTACCTGGCAGAAATTTCTTTTCACAAAAGGCAATCCCAAACCTGTACTGTGTTGTGAGAAAGGAAGTTATGGCATGTCTGGCACACAGCGTTGGGGCAAGGGTCCATATGACCACGGATAGCTGGTCTGCAAAGCATGGTCAGGGCAAGTATATCACCTATACTGCGCATTGGGTAAATCTGCTGACTTCTGACAAGCATGGAATGCGTGGCTCTGCAGAAGAGTTGGTGACACCGCCACGACTTGCAGGCAGGCCTGCTGCTACCTCCTCTACTCCTCCTACTCCATCCTCTTCCATAACCTTTGTACAAACCTTGTACAAAGACAAGAAGATTGGGAGGGACACTAACATCAACTCTATAGATGTTGCCTTTATAACGCAGTACAGCGAAATTAGGCGCACTATAGAGAAAATAATAGAAAAGCACTGGCACTTACTGAAGGATGATGATACAATTGGTGAAACACTCATCGACAGGCCAAAATTCAGCTACAGAAAGTCAGATAATCTCAAGAATATTATATCTCCTAGTATTCCACGCCCAACAACAACACAGGTGAAAGACACATCAGGAAAATCTATCAAAGGATTTTTTCCATGCCCGAGCTGCAAGGCGTGTAAGAGGGGCTTGAAAATCAAAAACTTCTCCCCACATGATTCCAATATCAAACATGAAATTAAGGACTTGATAAGATGCAGCAGCAAGGGGGTAATTTACATAGTACAATGCAGTTGTGGACTTCAATATATCGGACAGACTTCAAGATGTCTGAAGGATAGAATACGGGAACATCTGTTACAGATTGAACATGGCAGCACGGATACCGCACTGTACAGACACTTCTCTATTAAACACAAAGGAAACATCAAGGATTTGAACTTCTATGGTATCCAGATAATAAAGCCTAATTGGAGGGGAGGCAATTATGAAAAGAAGCTCCTGATTGTGGAATCCAGATGGATTTTTGAGTTGGACTGCCTCTACCCGAAGGGTTTGAACAACAAGGAGGACCTCTCTCACTTGCTAAGTCTGAAACACACATGACCTTGGCCCTTAGACACCTATCCGAGGTATTGTTGCCCCTGCATAGAAGGAATACATCTAGGTCAACATGTGACACAATAAGACTCACAAATTTCCAAATATATCTAATGAAGGTGACCCATATGGATCTACATAAGGATCTCTTAGGCAAATCCATCAAGTCCCACTGCTTCATCCATACATTCATATGATTAGCCTTAGAAAGAACCCTATAATTGATCTGAGGGACCTTTCAGATGCCAACAATATCAATAAGATATAACCCTTTAAAACACAGACAGTGTACGGAATATAGGAGAAACAATCAGCCATATTAGTTTCGATACTTATTTTAGTAGCCTCGTTATTTAAGATATTTAACATAGCAGGTTATAAAACAATCCAAGCCTGACCTTCTATAAGGATAAAGATACAAATTTAGACATCACTTGCAGTGGGGAGATAAGTTCCTATACAAAATTAGCAGTATCATAAGGTAATACTGATAAGAAAACTGGAGGCACATATACATTGATTAACAAACAGATTATACCACCTATAAATGATTCTTAACATATGCCAACTAGGCTAAGAACCAATTAAACATATATACGCTAATTGAAAGGGCATCCAAACTATACACCTTACATTAGATACTTGAACTAAGAGTATCCCCCACCACATTTTTAAAAAATTTTAATTCCAATTTTTTAATTCATTATCATAATGCATTAGCATAAAACTAATCAATTAGATCCCTACACTTTTCCTAAACCAACCTCTATTTATCTCATAATCACTATCAAAACACTTAGATAAAGACAAGTTTCCTCTCTATCCGTATTTTTCAATATAAGTTTACTATGTTGCTCCCATAGCTATTCAACAATTAAGCTAGTTCTAACTAGATTGATAATGGAAAATGAAAAATAAAAGTTTTCAGAACTCAATATCATATATGCTATATACGTGATGTAGATAGATACACACATACTCTTTATACATCCACCGGACACTCTAACCAATCAAAATTTTTTTATATACACCAAAGGGGAATCAAATCTCAGATTATAGATATCGGCTCTGTTTACTTTTTTGCCTCTTTTTTGCCACTTCCGGTCCAACCATATCCGGTAAAGCGCTACTTCCGGTCTAACCATATCCGGTAAAGCGCAACATCCGGTATAGCTCAACCGGATGTTTACATTTTTCGCCACTTCCGGTTTAACAATTTCCGGTAAAGCGCAACTGTTTACCACAAACAGAACCGACATGGCAAATATACAGGGCAACTGAAAGAGCATATTAAGAACATCTAAGATAATGCTCCCACATAAGCCTTTTTAACTAATAAATAAGAACATCATAAAGATTGAACTGAACCATTCCATATACAGATAAACACTTCCGGTTTACCACTTCCGGTATTACGATTTTGGCGCGAAAATTTGGCGCAATCCGAGTGTATTATGATTGGTTAGAGAGGGGTATAAAGATCTTAGCTCACCCACACCATACCATAGTCTTGATAAAGGCCTCTCCTGTGGGCCGAAACGCGTTGACAAAGTTATGGTGAGCTATTTTCCTTGATTATTGAATTCTAATACAGTATTATACTATGTTATTATTTTTCATCTACAGGTTTTGAAGACTTCCCAGAATTATTTTTATTTTTATTTTTTGTATTCTTTTTCTATTTTCCTTCTCCACCACTTTCTACATGGGATTATAATTCCTTTTTTCACATCCAGAATTGATTTAGATGTTAACCAACACTTTTTCTGTGATCACTCTCACTAGTTTGTGTACACACTAGTTGATTTAACTTTTGGATTTTTATAATTTTTGATTTTTTATCATTTTTCATGGATTTATTTCTATCACTATTTTGGATTGAAATATTGGATTAATCACTTTTAAAACTATTTTTTTGGATTTATATTGTTTTGGATTTATTTGCATCACGATTTTGGATCACACCAAATTGGATGGTTTATTAACTTTTCACTTTTTGGATATATATAACAGAACTTTTTTCACATTCCTTATCTTTTGGAGTGACTACTGGACATTATCGTTTTTTATGTTAATTGTTACTATTTCCCTGTCTATGCCAATATAACTATATATGAGACACTGCATATATATGTGTTAGAAACTCCATATATATTTGCTGTCATTCCAGCACTTTCAACATTTAGCATCATCAATATTTAGCCAACATTTAATGTTTATTCGAGTATGAGGTTCACTACTAACCTGTGGTGAACAAGCTACACACGCGTGTTTTCTGTTTTTATATGCTTTTATATACCATCTCTTGCCGTTCTTTTAATAATATATTTTAATAATATATTTGTTTTAACGATACCTATGTTTTAAATGTTCAATGTGTATTAAATACTTTTATGTACCATATTGTGCCACACATATATTTTAATCTATACATTAATGCAGCACAATCACCATAATTGTAGCTAAGCTATAGTGCTATATCGTTATTTATACGAACCACTATTACATCATTCACACTCAAATCCTATCGGACCTTGCCATCAATTGGCGCTCCTTTCTGACTATTATTTTGCATACTCTTCCATAACCTCTTCCTCGGCTGAGTCCTCTTCAACTTCTGCGTCTTGCTCCACATCTATGGCAACCCCCCAGCTCCCCAGGTACTATGCTACATCCCGGGTATGGCAGTGTCACGCTGTCTTGGGGTTGACTTGCCTGAAAGCGGAGAGTCACACCGCACCAGCACTCCTGACCGCCCTGAACGCACAGGTGGATCAGTAGCTGACTCCGCACCAACTGGAGATTGGCAAGGTTGTTTCTGACAATGGAAGTAATTTGGTGGCGGCATTGAAATTGGGCAAGTTGACACATGTGCCGTGCATGGCACATGTGTGTAATCTAATTGTACAACGATTTGTCCATAAGTACCCAGGCTTACAGGACGTCCTGAAGCAGGCCAGGAAGGTGTGTGGCCATTTCAGGTGTTCCTACACGGCCATGGCGCACTTGTCCGATATCCAGCATCCAAACAACCTGCCAGTGAGGCGCTTGATTTGCGACAGCCCAACATGGTGGAATTCAACACTCCTAATGTTTGACCGCCTGCTCCAACAAGAAAAAGCTGTTAATGAGTATTTGTATGACCGGGGTGCTAGGCCAGCCTCTGGGGAGCTGGGGATATTTTTTCCAAATTACTGGATGCTCATGCGCAATGCCTGTAGGCTCATGCGTCCTTTTGAGGAGGTGACAAACCTTGTCAGTCACACCAAAGGCACCATCAGCGACATCATACCATTTGTTTTCTTCCTGGAGCGTGCCCTGCGAAGAGTGCTGGATCAGGCAGTAGATGAGCGTGAAGAGGAAGCGGGAGAGTTGTGGTGTCCATCACCCCCACAAACAGCAGAATCAGCATCGCTTGCTGGACCTGCGGCAACACAGGAAGAGGATTGTGAGGAAGAGGAGTCAGAGGAGGAATGTGGCTTTGAGGAGGAGGAGGAGGAGGAAGACCGAGCACAACAGTCATCCCAGGGTGCTTGTTGTTGTCACCTCTCTGGTACCCGTGGTGTTGTACGTGGCTGGGGGTAAGAAGATACCATCAGTGAGATCAGTGAGGAGGAGGAACAGGACATGATTAGCTCAGCATCCAACCTTGTTCAAATGGGTTCTTTCATGCTGTCGTGCCTGTTGAGGGACCCTCGTATAAAAAAGCTGAAGGAGAACGACCTGTACTGGGTGTCCACACTCCTCGACCCCCGGTATAAGCATAAAGTGCCTGAAATGTTACCAAATTCCCGCAAGTCGGAAAGGATGGAGCATTTTCATAATAAATTAAAAACTATGCTTTACACAGCGTATAAGGGTGATGTCACAGCACCATGGGAATGTAACAGGGGAAGAGATGAAATTAATCCTCCTCCTCCCACGACCACGGTGGCAAGGACCGGACGCTTTCCTGACGTCTTGTTGATGGAGGACATGCGTACCTTTTTAACTCCCATGCACCATCAGAGCCTTTCGGGATCCAGCCTTAGAGAAAGACTCAACCGACAGGTAGCAGACTACCTAGCTTTAACTGCGGATCTTGACACTCTCAGGAGCGATGGACCCCTTGACTACTGGGTGTGCAGGCTGGACTTGTGACCTGTGCTATCCCAATTTGCAATGGAACTTCTGGCCTGCCCCGCTTCAAGTGTCCTGTCCGAAAGGACTTTCAGTGCAGCAGGAGGTTTTGTCACTGAGAAGAGAAGTCGCCTAGGTCAAAAAAGCCTTGACTATCTCACTTTTATAAAAATGAATGAGGGCTGGATCCCGAAGGGACTGACATTGGGCGATACATTTGAATAAAAAAGGCCTGATGATGAGATGAGGTGGCTTGGGCTACAACTGGTACACAGGCTGGCCTTTTTTTTTGGTTATAAAGCCGGAGGACTTGCTTGACTTATCCGCCAACAACTAGTGTTCAAGCCACAAGCTTTTAGGGCACTTTTTAAATTTTTTACAAACATCAATTTTTCTGGCCTCTGCTACAGCAGTTGCTACAACAATACCCAATTTTTTCAGTCATTTGTACATTCATAATTTTTCTGGCCTCTGCTGCAGCTCTGTGGGTACAAAACTCAAATTAAAAAAATAAGGCACATAACAATAGTGATTAAACTGTTATGAATTGTACAACTTAGCATTAGCATACCACTCATATCTGGTGGACCATTAAATTGAACGCAAAATGCCACAAATTTGAAGGAGGAGGACCGACCAAGCATCTTTATCCATCTCTTGGTTGCTCTAAATTATCTCTGTGTTCCATCTATGCCATACCTGTACTCTATTGTGCAAAAGGGTGGCATATGTGGTGTTTCATGCTGTTGTGCCTGTTGCGGGTCGTGGCCCATGGTATAAAAAGGCTGAAGGAGAATGACCTGTAATGGGTGGCCCATCAAATTTTTAGAAAAATGTTCCTGGTTCCTATCAATTATCTCTGGGTTTCTAAAATGGATGCCATACCTGTACTCGCTTGTGCAAAAGGATGGCATATGTGGTGGTGTTTCCTGCAGTAGTTTCTGTTGAGGGTGCTGGACCCTCTTATAAAAAAGCTGAAGGAGAACGACCTGGAGTGGGAGTCCAAGCATGGTTTTTAGGGCTATTTCACTTTTCAAAAAAATTATCTGTGGGTTTCTAAAATCAATGCCGTACCAGTACTCTATTGTTCAAAAGGATGCCATATGTTCTCTTTCCTGCTGGTATTTTGTTTGAGGGTCCTGGACCCTCTTATAAAAAGGACTAAGGAGAAAGAGGTGTACTGGGTGTCCACTCAATTTTTTTTTCTATTTCACATTTGCCCAAAATGATATCTGGGTTTGTAAAATCAATGCTGTACCTGTACTCTATTGTTCAAAAGGATTCCATATGTCCTCTTTCCTGCTGGTCTTTTTTTTGAGGGTCCTGGACCCTCTTATAAAAAGGCCGAAGGAGAAAGAAGTGTACTGGGTGTCCATCGAATCATTTGTTTGATTCAAATTCCCGGTTGCAAGAAATTATCTCCGGGTTTCTAAAATCAATGCCTTTCCTGTAATCTAATTTTCAAAAGAATGCCATATGTCCTCTTTCCTGTTGCTGGTTTTGTGTAGGGTCCTGTAGCCTCTGCTAAAAAAAGGCCTAAGGATAAATAAGTGTACTGGGTGTCTAATCAATCTTTTTTTAGATTTCACGGTTGCAACAAATTATCCCAGGTTTTCTAAAATCAATGCCTTTCCTGTAATCTATTAGTCACAAGGATGCCATATTTCCTCTTTCATGCTGTTGTTTCTGTTGAGGCTCCGGGAGCCTCTGATAAAAAGGACTAAGGATAAAGAAGTGTACTGGGTGTATAATCTATGTTTTTTTAGATTCCACGGTTGCAACTAATGATCTCTGTGTTTCTAAAATCAATGCCTTTCCTGTAATCTAATTTTCAAAAGGATGACATATGTCCTCTTTCCTGCTGCTGGTTTTGTGGAGGGTCCTGGAGCCTCTGCTAAAAAAAGACCTAAGGATAAATAAGTGTACTGGGTGTCTAATCAATCTTTTTTTAGATTTCACGATTGCAACAAATTATCCCAGGGTTTCTAAAATCAATGCCTTTCCTGTAATCTATTAGTCACAAGGATGCCATATGTCCTCTTTCATGCTGTTGTTTCTGTTGAGGCTCCGGAAGCCTCTTCTAAAAAGGCCTAAGGATAAAGAAGTGTACTGGGTGTATAATCTATGTTTTTTTTAAATTTCACTGTTGCAACTAATGATCTCTGTGTTTCTAAAATCAATGCCTTTCATGTAATCTAATTTTCAAAAGGATGCCATATGTCCTCTTTTATGCTGCTGGTTTTGTGGAGGGTCCTGGAGCCTCTGCTAAAAAGGCCTAAGGATAAAGAAGTGTACTGGGTGTCTAATCAATCTTTTTTTAGATTTCACGGTTGCAACAAATGATCTCTGTGTTTCTAAAATCAATGCCTTTCCAGAAATCTAATTTTCAAAAGGATGCCATATGTCCTCTTTCATGCTGCTGGTTTTGTGGAGGGTCCTGGAGCCTCTGCTAAAAAGGCCTAAGGATAAAGAAGTGTACTGGGTGTATAATCTAAGTTTTTTTTAGATTTCACGGTTGCAACTAATGATCTCTGTGTTTCTAAAATCAATGCCTTTCCAGAAATCTATTTTTCTAAAGGATGCCATATGTCCTCTTTCCTGCTGCTGGTTTTATTGAGGGTCCTGGAGCCTCTGCTAATAAGGCCTAAGGATAAATAAGTGTACTGGGTGTCTAATCCAGTTTTTTTTAGATTTCTCGGTTGCAAAAAATTATCTCTGGGTTTCTCAAATCAATGCCTTAACTGTAATCTATTGGTCAAAAGGATGCCATATGTCCTCTTTTCTTTTTTCTTTTTTTTTTTCTCGGTATTTTTGTTTATTTTAGAAAATGTAATGCACTTATAGGTTCACTAAGATTATGACTTTGCACACTGCCATTTTCCATGCAGCATTTTGACATGTCGTGTGATATGACTAGAAGATTGAAGAATGGTATGTTTTGAATCTGCTGAGCATAATAAAAAATAAAAAAATTTAACTTGAGTTAATAACTGAAGCATGACTTCAGGAGTCAGGTGTGGTCGTAGGTAGTGGTTGTTAGCAGATTATTTTTATTGCAAATTGCAATTGCCACAGAGTACATAAAATGTGCGTCACTAGTCCAAATCTTACCTTTTTTTTTTCATTCAGGGGTGTCCAGCGCCATATTGGAAAGGCAAAAAACAGGTCTCCGTACCCGTTGATATGAGGGGTGATTAGTGCTTTTACCAGGCTCCTCTTGGATAGCCCCAGAAAGTGTGACTATGAATCCCAAAAAGAAAAATAAATTTAGGTTGAAAACTAACTCCAAAGTAACTTGTAAGACCTGGAGCTCCTCAAACACACGTCCTACCGCAACAGCTATAGGCTCCGCCCACCCAAATCTTACCTTTTTAATGCCAATTGATATTGCCACAGCTGGAACAACAGTAAATAACATGTGCGTCACCACAGTCTCCGAAGCTGTTGTCGGATGTATACAAAAACACTGATAAAGTATTCCTTTCGGGGCGCAAAGAGATGGCTACTGGAACACTCCAGGAAGTGTGGTGACTTCCCAAGAGTCGCTGACTTGTGTTTCTGGTGATGTTGGAGACATCTGGGTAGTGTACAGGGAGGCCCAAAATCCTCTCCATCTCTGTGCACCACAGGACAGGACGTCCTTGTCATCCATAAGCACATGAAATTGCTTGCATTTTCCTTGGTTCAAGAAGTTCAGCTTTTGTGGTGATAGTACAGAATTAAATAAACTTTGGTTTCCTACCATACTCAAGACAATCTTGTAGTTCAAGCTTCGGACTTGCTGTGGGAAACAGTGGCCTGTCCATACCAGGAAGATGAATTAGACAGAAGTAACGGGCTCTGATTGCAGGTGACACATGTTTATCGTCAATCATCAAAGGGGTTGCGTGCAGAATATGGCTGATGGCCCCTTATTCACATGTTTGTCCAGAGCCACAACATTATTGCAAACAGCCAGAAGAAAGGTCGGTTCTCACCAGCCTTAAGTTGAGCTTCAATTACCAAATGCTGATATTCAAAAAATAGACAAACAGTGCCTTAAAAAACACATTTGCAATATGGATTCACCAGAGCAAGGTCATTGCAAGTACTTCCCACGATAACAAAATTAAAATGCCACAACTCCGCAATCTTCCCCTTCACATTATTATTGTCACACTCCATTGTACTCCTATGCCCACCTCCCTGCTCTTGATTTTGTTGAGGGTCCTGGAGCCTCTGCTAAAAAGGCCTATGGATAACTAAGTGTACTGGGTGTCTAATCAATGTTTTTTTCTATTTCCCGGGTCATATAAATGATCTCTGGGATTCTAAAATCAATGCCTTTCCTATAATCTATTATTCAAAAGGATGACATATGTCCTCTTTCATGCTGTTGTTTCGGTTGAGGCTCCGGGACCCTCTTATTAAAAAGGCCTAAGAATAAATAAGTGTAATGGGTGTCTAATCAATGTTTTTTTCTATTTCCCGGGTCATATAAATGAGCTCTGGGATTCTAAAATCAATGCCTTTCCTGTAATCTATTATTCAAAAGGATGACATATGTCCTCTTTCATGCTGTTGTTTCGGTTGAGGCTCCGGGACCCTCTTATTAAAATGGCCTGAGGATAAATAAGTGTACTGGGTGTCTAATCAATGTTTTTTTCAATTTCCCGGGTCATATAAATGATCTCTGGGATTCTAAAATCAATGCCTTTCCTGTAATCTATTATTCAAAAGGATGGCATATGTCCTCTTTCATGCTGTTGTTTCGGTTGAGGCTCCGGGACCCTCTTATTAAAAAGGCCTAAGAATAAATAAGTGTAATGGGTGTCTAATCAATGTTTTTTTCTATTTCCCGGGTCATATAAATGAGCTCTGGGATTCTAAAATCAATGTCTTTCCTGTAATCTATTATTCAAAAGGATGACATATGTCCTCTTTCATGCTGTTGTTTCGGTTGAGGCTCCGGGACCCTCTTATTAAAAAGGCCTGAGGATAAATAAGTGTACTGGGTGTCTAATCAATGTTTTTTTCTATTTCCTGGGTCATATAAATGATCTCTGGGATTCTAAAATCAATGCATTTCCTGTAATCTATTATTCAAAAGGATGACATATCTCCTCTTTCATAATGTTTTTTCTGTTGAGGCTCCGGGAGCCTCTTATAAAAAGGCCTAAGGATAAAGAAGTGTACTGGGTGTCCAATCAATGTTTTTTTCTATTTCCCGGGTCATATAAATGATCTCTGGGATTCTAAAATCAATGCCTTAACTGTAATCAATTGTTCACAAGGATGCCATATGTCCTCTTTCATGCTGTTGTTTCAGTTGAGGCTCCGGGAGCCTCTTATAGAAAGGCCTAAGGATAAAGAAGTGTGCTGGGTGTCCAATCAATGTTTTTTTTATTTCACAGTTGCAAAAAAATTATCTATGGCTTTGTAAAATCTATGCCTTACCTGTCATCTATTGTTCAAAAGGATGCCATATGTCCTCTTTCCTGCTGTTGTTTTTGTTGGGGGTCCGGAACACTATTCTAAAAAGGCTGAAGGAGAATGACCTGTTGTTCAAAAGGATGGCATATGTGGTGTTTCATTCTGTTGTGGTTGTTGAGGGTCGTGGTCGTGGGACAGCGTATAAAACGGCTGAAGGAGAACAACCTGTACAGCCTTGCTCCTCTTTTTAGGCAGGCCAGCTCTTTGCATACATGCCCACAGACACTGTAACGCATGCCTCTTTTAGGGAGAGGTGCAGCCATAATGCAGGGTCAGAACCTCTGCCTGCAACTGTTATACTCTATTTTGCGAAAGGAAGTAAGCTTACCATGGTTCCCTGCACGCACGTATTGTTGTTATATTTTGGTGAGGGTAATCATGATGGCCATGTAGACCACCACCACTGAGAGTCCTGGAAGTAACAGGGATGAGATGAAAGAGCTAAGAATAGTAGAACTTGAAACAACAGAGTTAGCCATGGGTGTTAGTGCAAGACCGCTTGGCTTTTTTTTGGCTTTGGGTGCGGCTATTCATGCAGGCCATATAGAGCTGCCACCATTCGGTGTCGTATCAGCTATTAAACTAATAAGAACAGTACTACCAAAATACAGCCAATGAAGGGCCTTATGAAGAATGAGCCAAGGTTGGTTTGTAGTATTTGGTTAGGCTAATCATGATGGCCATGTAGACCACCACCGAGAGTCCTGGAAGTAACAGGGATGATGAGATGAAAGTGCTAAGAATAGTACTACTTGAAACAACAGAGTTAGCCATGGGTGTTAACCCAAGACCGCTTGGATTTATTTTTGTATTGGGTGCGGCTAATCATGCAGGCCATATAGAACTGCCACCATTCGGTGTTGTATCAGCTATAAAAATAATAAGAACTGTACTATCAAAATACAGACAATGAAGGGCCTATGAAGACTGAGAAAAGGTTGGATTGTAGTATTTTGTTCAGCTAATCATGATGGCCATGTAGACCACCCGTAACAGGGATGAAAGTGCTAAGAATAGTACTAATTGAAACAACCGAGTTAGCCATGGGTGTTAGTCTAAGACCACTCGCCTTTTTTTTGGGTTTGGGTGCAGCTAATCATGAAGGCCAGATAGACCTGCCACCATTTGGTGTTGTAAAAGGTATTAAACTGCAAAGAACAGTACTACTTAACACAACCTACTTACCATGGGTCCCAGAGCATATGTTTGGTTATTATATTTTGTAAGGGTAATCATGCAGGCCATATAGACCTCCACCGATAGGGTGAGTATGAGTAACAGCTATTAAAATGCGAAGGACATTACTAATTAACACAACATAGTTACCATGGGTTGCAGACCAAGAGCAGATGTCTTATTATTATATTTTGTATGGGTAATCATCCAGGCCGTATAGACCTCACCAAATAGGGGGAGTTACAGAGATTAAAGTGCTTAGAATGGTAGTACTTAAAACACAACCTAGTTAAAATAGGTTCCAGACCGCATGTCTTATTATTATATTTTTTCAGGGTAATCAGGCAGGCCATATAGAACACCCCCGATAGGGGGGGGGAACAGGGATTAAAGTGCTAAGAAAAGTACTAATTAACACAAGCTAGTTGGGTCCAAGAATGCATGTTTAATTATTAGACTTTATTAGGGTAATTATATATCTAACAAATCTATCTATTTCTCTTCTATCGATTCTATCTAACTATCAATCTATGTATATCTATCTATCCTATCTATCAATCTATCTGCTGTCCGGGATGTTTTGAGACAGCCACTTTGGGAATGTTAGTTGATTTAGGCCCATTATGGCTTAAAAGCAGACTCTGCATAAACTGTGTAATTTTCCATGGGAGTTTTGCCAGGGATCCCCCTCCAGCATGCGACAGTCCAGGTGTTAGTACCCTTGAAACAACTTTTCCATCACTATTGTGGCCAGAAAGAGTCCTTGTAGGTTTTAAAGTTCGCCTGCCTATTGAATTCAATGGCGGTTCGCGCGGTTCGCGCGTTCTGAACAATACCGGAAGTTCGAGTCCGCCGTTCGCGAACCGAAAATTTTAGGTTAGCGACATCACTAATTATATATCCAGAGAGCTGTAAACAATCACTGTGTAGTGTGTCAAGTTGTCCTGAGGTTTAAAACAAGATCAATACTATTCTATATCATATATCACAAAGTATATCAACAGACCACCATGTGCCACCCCAGATAAAGGGGTATATATTGTACAGACCTCATATATAATCATTAGTCTGTCAATTTACAAGCGACAATCATGGTGTATAACAGTATTTATGTGTACATCACAAATCTTGTGCCAGGGTGTATGGCTATCCCCCACAGTCGGGTATATTTTATTTATTTTTTTCTTAGGATCCAGCATTCACTTCAAAATTGACAACCCCGGGGGTGTGTTCCAACAACTGTACATACCAATTCCAAGATATTTCAATACTTAATCTAACTTTCATTTAATGAGTGAACATTCACCAAATTGATGTGCAATGTGAGGACGCTGGAGCACCCGTGATATGTTGGTGAATGGTACAGTATATATTGCATGTATTTATTTGTTTTCTTTTAGTCTGAGGATGGGGGAGACCTCAAAAACGTTCACTCATTAAACGAAAGTTGGATTAAGTATTGAAGAGAGCCTTCTTTATCTTGGAATTGGTATGTACAGTTGTTGGAACTCACTCCAGGGGTTGTGAATTTTGGAGCGTGCCTTCTTTATCTTGGACAAGCCCCCTGCTCCCAACATAAGGAATACCGGGCACATGGGCATATGGCAGCAGTTCAGAAGAAGGACAGTGCGGGACAAGGACCAGACAGGACTGGACCTGGACAATGCAGGTAAGTTAGTGATACCAGCCCACTAACACCAATGAAAGTATATATTTTCTTCCCCCACTGACATCAATGCATTTAAATATATATATGTGTGTGTGGACAGTATGTGTGTTTATATATATATATATATATATATATATATATATATATATATATATATTCATTCCTGCTTTTGAACTAGATTGAACTTTACACTGCTTGGCCAAAACTTTGGCTTAGTAACATCAGCAATTTTGGCTTTATTACACTAACATTTTGCAATCGAAAACTGACTTCTGGAGTTTGCTTGCTTTATTGTGGTCAATGTGTCTATATATATATCCATTAACAACTTGATGTTTGACTGATGTATATAACAACATCTCATTAATTAACCATTATACGGAATCATTAGATGGGTTTTAAGATACTACAAATTGCAAATTCCTCAAGAACAGAGCTGTTATATGCCAGTTTTGAGCAGCTGTGGACAATAATTTAGAGCAGGGTGTTTGCAGATATAACTGTTCATGTTTAGATGGTGTCATTGAGCTATGATTATTTAATATCTGAGAGTTTCATATTTTGTAGTTAATAAAGATATTTATTTTTTGGAAAATATGGATTCTGATCTATTTATTGAGCTCATCCACCTAACAATAAAGGGTTTTTAGGTTGTGCTGGATTAGGTTCTACTTGTTTCTCCTCTCTTTTGTTTAATCATGTATTCTTAGAACTCCCTGTACCAGAGGACCAATTATATTCTTTGTATTCCTCTTTTAATCCCCCATATAAATGAATTCCCTAGGGAGCAGGTGGAGATATATATATATATATATATATATATATATATATATATATTTATATATAACTATGGGACCTGGACATGCCTGGCGTTGAGGTCACGTGGGTTGAGAACCACTGGCATAGAGGACTAATGTCTGTGCTAAGACAACATCCTTATAGAATTTAGTATTTAGAGACAGCAGATGTTCCAGGTTATGCTTTCTGATATACCGTATATACTTGAGTATAAGCCGAATTTTTCAGCCCACTTTTTGGGCTGAAAAATCCACTTCGGCTTATACTCCAGTGAACAAAAAAAAAAAAAAATTACCGAGGACTTGCGCGCGGCCGAGGCTTCGGTGCTTCCGGGATCGCCATTCACAGAAGGCGCAGTACAGCTTAAACGCGATAGAGGTAAGGAGCCTGCTGAAGCTCTGTTTGGACACACAGATGAGGAGGAGGAATCCAGTTTTGAAGGATTTTGATGCGTTAAGGTTTTTGTACATTTAAAGTTATTGTTAATACTTTAATGTTATATATTGTTTTTGTTGAATATACTGATAATATATTGTTTTTGTTGACCCTCTTTTCCACATGCCTCAATTAAAGCAATTTTATTGTTATCTACCTGTATTTTTATTTTTGAAATTTACCGTGAGCTGCTGCATTTCCCAGCCTCGGCTTATACTCGAGTCAATATCTTTTCCAGTTTTTTTGGGTAAAATTAGGGGTCTCGGCTTATACTCAAGTATATACGGGTAGGTATAATAGTTGAACCACATACAATTGCACATCTGCTTCAATAACACATATTTTTCCATTTGTAAAACCATACCGCTAATTGCCCTAAACATCTGCTACAAACTGTTATTGAATACACCTCCTTTATAAATAATAGACTCCATACATAATATATCACACATCACTTCTTTGTGCTTGAGCTATTTTATAAACCATCAAAGAATAAAAGGACATATTTGCATAAAATATTAAAATAATGCAAACTCTGGGAATTAAAATACTTAACAACTGAACAAGTTGTTAGTTTAATGCTGATATATGATATGTATAACAGGATTTTATAATTGCATTTTTATAGTAAAGTTTATCTTACATAAAGCTATGCAGGACGCTGGCATCTCTCGGAAGGTAAAACAATGAAAGGAATGTCTATTGCCTGTATTAGCCTTTAGGTCACTCACATTATTTAAAACACAACAGTTGGATGCAAAATATACAGTCTGTTAAGGACAAAAAGGTTACATTTTCTCTTTATTAAAAAATGTGTCTACATTTTGATAGAGGTCTGTTTCGTGTGACCCTGGTTGTTTTCAAACCTAACAGTATGAATAGCCTGAGTTAACCCCTAACAAGTATACTGCTATTAAAGGGCCAGTAAACATACACAATAATGTTATATAATTCTGCACATAGTGCAGAATTATATAACATTATCTTAGCGGCAGCTTTATGAAACTAAAGTATTTCCTGATTTTTTATTTCAAAGTTGGACTCCTCTCAAGGTTCTACTGAGCGGGTCTTGTTGTTTAAAAGGGCTTCGCGGATGCGCTGTCTAGTCACAGCCCGGCCATTCGTGCCATTGAAGTGAATGTAGCTCGCTCCTGCTACCAGATCAGAGCGGGAACAAGCTACATTCACTTCAATGGCGAGACGGGGCGGGCTGTTACTAGACAGCGTGCCCGCAAAGCGCTTTTAAACAACAAGACCCGCTCAGTAGAACCTTGAGAGGAGTCCAACTTTGAAATAAAAAATCAGGAAATGCTTTAGTTTCATAAAGCTGCCGCTAAGATAATGTTATATAATTCTGCACTATGTGCAGAATTATATAACATTATTGTGTATGTTTACTGGCCCTTTATACTTGTTAGGGGTTAACTCAGGCTATTCATACTGATAGGTTTGAAAACAACCAGGGTCACACGAAACAGACCTCTATCAAAATGTAGACACATTTTTTAATAAAGAGAAAATGTAACCTTTTTGTCCTTAACAGACTGTATATTTTGCATCCAACTGTTGTGTTTTAAATAATGTGAGTGACCTAAAGGCTAATACAGGCAATAGACATTCCTTTCATTGTTTTACCTTCCGAGAGATGCCAGTGTCCGGATCAGCCAATCGGATTGAACTTGATTCTGATTGGCTGATTCCATCAGCCAATCAGAATTTTCCTACCTTAATTCCGATTGGCTGATAGAATCCTATCAGCTAATCGGAATTCGAGGGACGCCATCTTGGATGACGTCCCTTAAAGGAACCTTCATTCTTCAGTTGGACGTCGGAAGAAGAAGATTGATCCGCGCTGGAGGTCTTCACAATGGATACGTTCCTCATCAGATGAAGATAGAAGATGCCGCATGGATCAAGATGGTTGCCGGTCCGGATCGCCTCTTCTTCCCGGATAGGATGAAGACTTTGGAGCCTCTTCTGGACCTCTTCAGCCGCCGGATTATGGATCGCCAGCCCCCGCTTAGGCTTGGATGAAGATTTCGGAGCCAGGACGGATCGGTGTGATACCCGGCGAGGTGAAGATAAGGTAGGAAGATCTTCAGGGGCTTAGTGTTAGGTTTATTTAAGGGGGGTTTGGGTTAGATTAGGGGTATGTGGGTGGTGGGTTTTAATGTTGGGGGGGGTATTGTATGTGTTTTTTTTACAGGCAAAAGAGCTGAATTCTTTGGGGCATGCCCCACAAAAGGTCCTTTTAAGGGCTGGTAAGGTAAAAGAGCTTTGAACTTTTTTAATTTAGAATAGGGTAGGGCATTTTTTTATTTTGGGGGCTTTGTTATTTTATTAGGGGGCTTAGAGTAGGTGTAATTAGTTTAAAATTGTTGTAATATTTTTCTTATGTTTGTAAATATTTTTTTATTTTTTGTAACTTAGTTCTTTTTTATTTTTTGTACTTTAGTTAGTTTATTTAAATGTATTTATTTGTAGGTATTGTATTTAATTAATTTATTGATAGTGTAGTGTTAGGTTTAATTGTAGGTAATTGGAGGTATTTTATTTAATTAATTTATTGATAGTGTAGTGTTAGGTTTAATTGTAATTTAGGTTAGGATTTATTTTACAGGTAATTTTGTAATTATTTTATCTAGGTAACTATTAAATAGTTATTAACTATTTAATAGCTATTGTACCTGGTTAAAATAATTACAAAGTTACCTGTAAAATAAATATAAATCCTAAAATAGCTACAATATAATTATAATTTATATTGTAGCTATATTAGGGTTTATTTTACAGGTAAGTATTTAGCTTTAAATAGGAATCATTTATTTAATAATAGTTAATTTATTTTGTTAGATTTAAATTATATTTAAGTTAGGGGGGTGTTAGGGTTAGGGTTAGAATTAGCTTTAGGGGTTAAAATTTTTTATTAGAATAGCGGTGAGCTCCGGTCGGCAGATTAGGGGTTAATGCTTGAAGTTAGGTGTCGGCGATGTTAGGGAGGGCAGATTAGGGGTTAATACTATTTATTATAGGGTTATTGAGGCGGGAATGAGGCAGATTAGGGGTTAATAACTTTATTATAATAGCGGCGCGGTCCGGTCGGCAGATTAGGGGTTAATAAGTGTAGGCAGGTGGAGGCGACATTGAGGGGGGCAGATTAGGGGTAATAAATATAATATAGGGGTCGGCGGTGTTAGGGGCAGCAGATTAGGGGTACATAAGTATAACGTACCTTGCGGCGGCATGCGGACGGCAGATTAGGGGTTAAAAAATTTTAATAGAGTGGCGGCGATGTGGGGGGACCTCGGTTTAGGGGTACATAGGTAGTTTATGGGTGTTAGTGTACTTTAGAGCACAGTAGTTAAGAGCTTTATAAACCGGCGTTAGCCCAGAAAGCTCTTAACTACTGTTTTTTTTCTGCGGCTGGAGTTTTATCATTAGATTTCTAACGCTCACTTCAGCCACGACTCTAAATACCGGCGTTAGAAAGATCCCATTGAAAATATAGGATACGCAATTGACGTAAGGGGATCTGCGGTATGGAAAAGTCGCGGCTGGAAAGTGAACGTTAGACCCTTTCCTGACTGACTCCAAATACCAGAGGGCGGTAAAAACCAGCGTTAGGAGCCTCTAACGCTGGTTTTGATGGCTACCGCCCAACTCTAAATCTAGCCGAATATGTCTTAATACCCAAATGTCCCTTCACTTGGCCCAGGATTGATAAATGTTCTGACACGTGTTTCGCCTTTCCTGGCTTTTTCAAGGATACATTTCTCTCAGTATTGCCAAATATTTAACTTCCCATTTATCTCTTATTGGTTCCCTGTTAAATGTTGTTCCTGAGTAATACCGGATTAAATTTGAAATTAGAACCTTTTTCCCCATATCAACCGTTCCGGTCACTTCTGATTCTGTAATATATTATCTTTTGGAGTATATATATATATATATATATATATATATATATATATATATATATATATATACACAGAACAAACTAATGGTTATAGAAATAATGATTATAAGAATTTGTAAATAGAATTAAAGCGTATCAGAAATGTAAATAAATCATTATGGAAATCTAACTGCACAAATAAGGTGTTTAAGCTCTGGAATCCAAATTGTGTCAATATGAGTCAAATAGAAAACTCAAGTAAAGTAATTAAAACTAAGTTTTATACAAATGGTACACTTGGGTGATGGTGGTGCTAACTAATGTGTGGCACAAAACAAGTAATGGCAAAAACTCTAGCAAAGAGCAGAGATATAGGAATGTGGTTTCATTGAATGGTGGCATAAAGAATAAAGGTCATTAGAAGTCATTTCAATGGACCTTAAAGGGGAAGTGTGGGAGCCTATTAAACTAAGTTTGAGTATGAGTGTGTCATCCACAACCCCTTCACTGCCGGGCTGCAACAGTTACTATCCAACCAATGTGGGTGTTGGGTATAGAGAGTTATAAATCAGTAATGTTGATATAACAATTACAAGAATGATGACAAAGTCAGCTAAGATCAAGGTCATAACCAAGAGACTGTGTGAGTGAACACAGTAACATGAAAAATATTGTAAAGCCCAAAATCAAAAGTGTGTCTATCCAACTACTGCATGCTCCAGCGTTAGAGGCTCATGCATTTTCACTCTCCCCATTGTTTGTTTAGATAATTGTCTCAATATGTAACCCACAACTGGTTCTTATTCTTTTATCCAACATCTCGACATTAATTCTAACAGATTTCACTATCCTAACTGGACATTCTATTGCGCCTTAAATTACCAAACTATCGGCTAGATTACGAGTTTTGCGGTAAGAGGGGTGCGTTGCTAACTTGCACGTTATTGTCACCGCTCACTTACCTACAGCGCTGGTATTACAGGTTTTTATAAACCCGGTGTTAAAAGACAAGAAGTGAGCGTAGAGCAAAATTGTGCTCCATACCACACTCCAATACCAGTGCTGCTTAAGTCAGCGGTGAGCTGGGTGTACGTGCTCGTGGGTGTACGTGCTCGTGCATGATTTCCTCATAGACATCAATGGGGAGAGCCGGCTGAGAAAAAGTCTAACAACTGCAAAAAAGCAGCGTTTTGCTCAGTAACGCAGCCCCATTGATCCTATGGGGAAACACATTTTATGTTTACACCTAACACCCTAACATGAACTCCGAGTCTAAACACCCCTAATCTTACACTTATTAACCCTAATCTGCCGCCCCCGACATCGCTGTCACTATAATAAACATATTAACCCCTAAACCGCCGCACTCCCGCATTGCAAACACTAGTTAAATATTAACCCCTAATCTGCCGCCCCTAACATCACCGCCACCTACCTACATTTATTAACCCTTAATCGCCACCACCTACATTATACTTATTAACCCTAATCTGCTGCCCCCAACATCGCAGACAACTACATTATATTTATTAACCCCTAATCTCCCTCCCCCAATGTCACTGCAACCTACCTACATTTATTAACCCCTATTCTGCTGTCCCCAACGTCGCCGCCACTATTCTAAATTTATTAACCCCTAAACCTAAGTCTAACTCTAACACCCCCTTACTTAAATATAATTAAAATAAATCTAAACAAATTTCCTATCATTACCTAAATTATTCCTATTTAAAACTAAATACTTACCTGTAAAATAAACCCTAAGCTAGCTACAATATAACTAATAGTTACATTGTATCTAGCTTAGGGTTTACTTTTATTTTACAGGCAAGTTTGTATTTATTTTAACTAGGTAGAATAGTTATTAAATAGTTATTAACTATGTACTAACTACCTAGCTAAAATAAATACAAATTTACCTGTAAAATAAAAGCTAACCTAAGTTACACTAACACCTAACACTACACTACAATTAAATAAATTACCTAAATTAAATACAATTAAATACATTAAATACAATTAGCTAAATTACGAAAAAAAACACTTAATTACAGAAAATAAAAAACAATTTACAAGATATTTACACCTAATCTAATAGCCCTATCAAAATTAAAAAAGCCGCCCAAAAAAAAACAAAAAATCCCTAGTCTAAACTAAACTATCAATAGCCCTTAAAAGGGCCTTTTGCGGGCATTGCCCCAAAGAAATCAGCTCTTATACCTGAAAAAAATACAAACACCCCCCAACAGTAAAACCCACCACCCACACAACCAACCCCCCAAATAAAACCCTAACTAAAAAAACCTAAGCTCCCCATTGCCCTGAAAAGGGCATTTGGATGGGCATTGCCCTTAAAAGGGTATTTAGCTCTACTGCTGCCCAAAGCCCTAACCTAAAAATAAAATCCACCCAATAAACCCTTAAAAAATTCTAACTCTAACCCCCTAAAGAACCACTTACAGTTTTGAAGATCCGACATCCATCCTCAACTAAGCTGGGAGAAGTACTCATCAAAGTGGCAAGAAGTCCTCAACGAAGCTGGGAGAAGTCTTCATCCAAGACGGGAGAAGTGGTCCTCCAGACGGGCAGAAGTCTTCATCCAGATGGCATCTTCTATCTTCATCCATCCGGCGCGGAGCGGCTCCATCTTCAAGACATCCGACGCGAAGCAACTTCTTCTTTCCGACGACTACCGACTAGTGAAGGTTCCTTTAAATGATGTCATCCAAGATGGCATCACTTAGATTCAGATTGGCTGATAGAATTCTATCAGCCAATCAGAATTGATAGTTTAGTGTAGGCTAGGTTTTTTTTTATTTTGGGGGGGCTTTTTTATTTTGATAGGGCTATTAGATTAGGTGTAATTAACTTAAATATCTTGTAAATTGTTTTTTATTTTCTGTAATTTAGTGTTTGTTTTTGTAACTTAGGTTAGGTTTTATTTTACAGGTAAATTTGTATTTATTTTAGCTAGGTAGTTAGTAAATAGTTAATAACTATTTAGTAACTATTCTACCTAGGTAAAATCAATACAAACTTGCCTGTAAAATAAAAATAAACCCTAAACTAGATACAATGTAACTATTAGTTATATTGTTTCGAATTAGCGGAAAACCAATGGCACTACTTATTATTTAGCTGTTTATAAAAAGCTCTTTATAACTTCTGTCTTCATTGAGTTAATTATAAACTCTGTGATACAGAGAAAATGAGTTTGTGGTGCTGTGTATTGAGAACACTTGAAGCAAATTAGAGGTGAATTCAGAATTCACCAAGAAAGAATACACATATAGCACTCTTGAGCTTATAGTAAATAATTGCAGTGAAAAGACTGTCTGTTATTCACAACAAATAGATTAGTTAGTGATCATTGAGGTGAGAGAAAGGAAGATCCTAAAATATAACTTTTATTTGTTTATTATTTAAAAAAGGGGGGGGGGAGAACACACAATTAAAAACACACACAAAATGGACTCATGCGTGAAATAATCTAGTATATCTATACAATGTATTGCCCTTAATAATTGGAAATTGAGTTAGAGACCTTTATAAGAGTCTGGATTGAAGGTGTTATGACTATCAAGTGTGCTGGTTATAAGGATACACAATTGTGAGAAGAATAACGCAGTTTTTTGATACTTGTGTTCACTTTGTCCTTATTATGTGTTATTAACTCACATCATTTGAATTAGCTATCATGAATAAAACAAGTATACATCCAGAAATGATCTTGTATTCTGGGTAATTTGACAGCCTAGTTGGAATCTGAGTTATATAAAGTTAGTTTCTATATCAACCCCTTAAGGACCAGCGACGTACCCTGTATGTCACTGGCCTTTTTTTGGGACTTGATTGTTTTATAGCGCGGTCTTGCCACCAGCGTTGAGACTGCTCTATTCCACAAAGCCTGCTGGAGGGAGGGTATTAATAGCGTCTTCTTGCTAGACTTGTGCTATTATGTCCTAAAAAAAACCTTAACGACCAGTGACATACAGGGTACATTGTGGTCATTAAGGGGTTAATTTCCACACTTTGTTAACTGGTTGTCAATATTATTGTTGAAGTAATAAGGATTATATATATATATAATACATAATATTTTGCATAAAGTTGTTTTTTCAAAATAACAAATATTTTTAGGTATATATATAATAAAGATTATGAATCCTTAAATATAGTATCAACACTTGTTTTGTTTGTTGATGCACTAAATTTGTAATGTTATATTGTTAAACTTGCTTTGCTAGTTTCAAAAGTATCTATATATCTTGAGAGCTGATGTATGTTATATAATACTTTGGTTACATACCCTTGTGGGTAGTATGACTATGATTGTTGCAATTTCTGCTCTTTGTGAGCTTTAATGCAACTCTGTTTATTAACCAATACAATTATAAGTATTTTTATGTGTTTTGCACCATATTGGAAATATTTATATATGTTTTTTAATAAATATAAGTTGCAAAAACACTGTTTAATACTTGTTTTTTTGGTTAACGTTGTTGTTCTAGCTCCAGTTAACACACTGTTGCCTTAAGTTAACATAGTCATACTGTTTGTGTTGATCAGTTTGTATTGTAATCAGATTATATTGTAATATATATATTTTTAGCTATGTTGGTATGCCTTAGTTGGTAAATGTTTAATGGAGCTACAGTTGTGTCACTACCAATAAATTTCAAGCTATTATAAGCATATATTTTATGTTAATTTATTGTAGGTTTGCAACAAGGCTCAAATGTTTTACACACCTTTTAAATTGAATTGTGTAAATATATAACATTCTATAGGTGTATTAACTATATGAGCTGGTTAATGCAGTTAGTTTGCTAATAGCTTGCTTTTTCTGTAGTTGGCTTACTAAAGTATCTCAGTAATCAACAGAGTTATACCTATTATACCGTTCTCACAACACTTAAAATGTGATTCTAGCAACACTATGACTTCATTAATTGAGTGTTTTATCATTAAAACATTCAGTTGTTCAAAGTAGTATTTGTATGTATAAGATCGTTAAATTAATCCTATAGCTCTGTTTTTTCTGAAAGTAGCATTAATTTGTTACAAATCGTTAGCTTAATTCTTCAATTATGTCCCTACTGAAAATAACATTTGTTTGCTTGAAAGCTTATAACTAAATCCTTCAACTATACTATTGATGGAACTTAACTGCCTGATTGTCAACCGTTTTGTGATTAGAACGCTGCCATATGTAAATTGGATCAGGCGTTATAAACATCTGTTTGTACTCTGTTGTTAAGTCCGTAAATATTATCAGTAACTTATGCGGTCTTTTCCATAAAGTTATCTACTAGATTATTAGTGAATTGTTAGGTCCCATTTGCGGCAAATTTAAAAAATAACAAGAGTTCCCCTTAACTCCTAGGTCCCTAACATGTTTCGCCGGTACACCCGGCTTTTTCAAAGGGTATCGCGAGTCTATTTGTAGCCACTTCCAAGTATAACTCCACCTCTTTAGGAACCACCCAGAGGGGAGTATGCAGATAGAATTGTGGGTATTGTAGTTTCTTTGTGCCTACATTAGGCTATGATGGTGATCAGGCTGATCGTATCTTAGTTCAGTGATGGATCTCTATGTCTTATATTGTGTTATTGTCATTCTGTGACAGATTATTATTCAACTTGTCTAAGAATATTTACATTGTTATGAAATATATGTTAATGATTTGTATTTTATAACATGATTGTTATTAAAATAAATTCAACATGTATTAATATTCCTCATCATGAATCCGTTGGATATTGGGTTATGATATTAAATATCATGTTATCATTAAATACAGAAATTAATATAAATCATATAGTCTCACGTGTATTTTTGTATATTTAATCTTTCATGGCTTGTAAGTTTAAATAAAATAATTATATGTGACATGGTTGTAAATGAGAGTGAATGAGGTTTGTGTTGAGTGCCAGTGAATAAACTTTCATGGCTTGTAAGTTTAAGTAAAATAATTATATATGACATGATTGTGAATGAGAGTAAGTGAGGTTTTAAGTTGGGTGCCAGTGAATAATAGACTCTGAATAAAGAGTATGGTTTAATAATTGGAATATGAATTGTGAAATGTGAAGAGATATTATGTGAAATTAGTAATAAAAATAAATATAAAAATATTTTTTTGTTGAAAATTCAAAGTGCTAACTTAAGTGAATTATGTGCTAATATTGATAAATTAAATAAATATAACTATATGTGCTCTTTATAGTGTTAGGTTGAATTAAATTGTTTGTGTATAATTTGTGATCATAATTCTTGTATTAAGATTATAATTGTTATAAATATTGATATTAATAAAATGACTATGTGCCTAAAATTGTTCTTATGAAAATTGTGATTGTGATGAAATAATGTGTACCTGTTTATATCTTGTGATTAAATGAATTTTATTAATTGTGTATTATTGTTATTGTATGATTATCATGGTATCTATTATTAGAACTGTATCCAATATTGTTGACTTCAGTTATAGAACACATTTCTCCAACGAACCATTCTAATATTATCTTGTTAAAGTTTATATACGTATAATTCATGAATTGTAATACATATTTGTTGTGATGTATATATGTAATATGAATGGTATGTTTTTGTAATTTAATCTTCTGTTTATTGATGTTAAGATCTGTAGTAAAAAATTATTTTATATTCTTGTATTTTATGACATCTATTTGAGGTTTTATATAAACCATATCCATCAATGGTCCATATAAAATATAAGGTTTGTTTGCCATAAATGAATCCAATTACCTTGGATTTATGTCTTAGTTTGAGCTGATGTTAAGTTTATTTACAGAAATGAACTATAGTTATTTTGTTCATTGAGTCCATATGGTTGGACTGAATTTAGCAAAAAGATCCACCTGGTTTCAGCACGTAATAGAGGTTTCTCCAAGTTACCTCCTCGAATTCCTAAATTTATTTTTTGTAATCCAAAACATTTTAATTCTGATTGTTTGGATTGGTGGTTATTTAGAAAATGTTTAGCAACTGACGTGATTTTTTTGCCATCTGTTAAATCTTTGGCAGCGTTTTTAATATTTCTGAGATGTTCTTGTAGTCTCGTACGGATTTTCCTTGTAGTCATGCCAATATAGAATTTGTCACATTTACATTTGAGGGCATAAATTACTCCTTCTGAGTGACAATCTATGTAGGTGTTGATTTTATGGCATTTGTTGAATCTGTCTGTGATAGAATTGGTTTTCAGCATAAAACTACATGTACTGCAGGTTCCACACTTAAATGAGCCTGGTTTTAAAGCATTTGTGGTTCTTGGGCCTTTAAAATGACTTGGGCTGATCATATTTTTGAGATTTTGTCCTCGCCTGTAACCCACTTGGACCCTATCATCCAATATTTTGGATAAAATTGGATCAGTCTTGAGAATGTGCCAATTGTCGTTTAAGATTCTTAAAACTTCCTTCGAATTTGGATTATAAATTGTTATGAATCTTACTTGGTTTGCAGATTTTTTTGGTTTGGTTACAAGTAGTGAGGATCTCGGTGTGGTTCTTGCTCTGAATTCTGCTGATTTAATAGATCTTTTGCTGTATCCTCGTGCTATTAGTCTCTCTCTCAGCTCTTTTGCTCTCATATTGTAATTTTGTTCAGTGGAGCAGTTTCTTTTCATGCGTAGAAATTCACCAATGGGTAATGATTTAATTTTATTAGGGGCATGAGCACTAGAGCTTTGTAGTAAGCTATTCGTGGCTGTTTGTTTTCTATGGACATCTGTTATAAGCTCCCCATTGTCACTCTTGGTTATTAAGAGATCTAAGAAGGATATTGATTTTAAATCAGCCTCATAAGTTAGTTTTATATTTACTTTATTGTTATTTAGTTCTTTCAAAAACAGATTCAGTTCTTCTTTCGATCCTTCCCACAAAAATAGCACGTCATCAATGTACCTCAGCCATAATGGTATATGTTGTGTATATTTTTCATTGATGTCAGAGAATATTATCTTTTGTTCCCACCAACCTAAAAATAGGTTGGCGTATGTTGGGGCACACGAGGTGCCCATGGCTGTTCCACGGATCTGTAAATAGAATTGATGATTGAATGTGAAAAAGTTGTGGGTTAGGATGAACTTCAATAGCATGAGAATAAAATCATCATGTTCTATTTTTTCTTCTGATCCCATTTTCAAGAAATATTCAGTTGCTTTTAATCCTAGATCATGATGGATACTTTTATACAATGACTCCACATCAGCAGTTACTAGCCATGTTGTGGAATTAATGTAAATATTGGATAACTGACACAAAACATCTCTAGTGTCTTGAACATATGAACTTAATTGCGGAAGGTATTCTCTGAGTCTAAGGTCTACATACTGGCTTGCTTTTTCTGTTAAGCTTTTAATCCCAGAAATTATTGGGCGGCCCGGTGGGTGTTTCAAATTTTTGTGTACTTTCGGGATAAGATAAAGGGTGGGTGTTGTTGGATTGGCATTATTTAGAAACATATATTCTTTAGATGTTATGATGTTTCTTTTTTTAGCTGACTCAATTATTTTCATATATTGTTGTAGATATTCCTGCATTGGGTTATAATTGAGTTTTTTGTAGCATGATTTATCATTTAGTTGTAATTCTGCTTCCTTGAGATATAGTTCTGTTGGCCAAATGACAACATTTCCACCCTTGTCTGAACCTCTGATGATCACATCGTTCCAGTTTTTCATTTCATCCAATGCTTTTTGTTCCATTCTGTTCAGATTTTTCGGAGTTTTAA
Organism: Bombina bombina; assembly: GCF_027579735.1. NCBI lineage: Eukaryota > Metazoa > Chordata > Amphibia > Anura > Bombinatoridae > Bombina > Bombina bombina. The sequence goes on from NC_069504.1 coordinate 281,108,608, forward strand.
TTTCTTGAATTTTGTTAATTTCTTTACACACCAATTGGTTGAAAACCTCCAATTGTGGGCAATTTTGTGTTTTTGGTATAAAGGTTGATGGATTTTTTATTTTGTTTCTCCAAGGTACCTCCTTGGTTGATTCATTTTCTTTCAGGAGTTCCTCCAAGATCTCCAGACAATTATTTTCTTCCTCTGACCAAATGTCTGTATTATTAGGATCAGAGGTTTTACTATACATTCTTTTCAATGCTATTTTGCGTAGAAATAATTGAAGATCTTTGATTACTTCAAATTTATTCATTGTTGGTGTAGGGCAGAACGACAGGCCTTTTGATAGTACATTGTTATGATGTATAGTAAGCTTTTTATTTGACAAATTGATTATTCTCATTGTTTCGCCCTTATTTGTGAAAAGGGACTTGGAGGCCTCCGATATGGTGTGTGACCCTGTTTGTATGGTTTGTTCTGGGTCCGGCTTCTCATTTGCCTTTTTGGCTTTCCCCCTGCCTCTTCTGGTATGTTTGTTTCTGAAGAGGCACTTTCTCCTAAACAATCTTTGCGTTTAGGGCGTGTTGATGTTAAATTCGGTGTTGCCGTTGAGGTTTGAGGTTCTATATCAGTATCCACATTGTCTGACTCTTCTCCTTCCGTGTCTGAGATGTCACTTTGAATTATATTCACTCTTGTTTGTCTGTTGTTGTTAGTGTTAGTTTTTCTTTTCCACTTGTATACTCTTTTATTTTCATAATCTGACTTGTCCCTGCTGAGTTTGCCTTGTTTGGTTTGTTTAATTTCCTGTTCATATTTTTCTAATTCCTGCTGATATTTTTTATACATATTGTCGAAATCTTTGTGTGTTTCAAATTCTTTCAACTGTGTATTTAAGTTCTGAATTTCGCTTTCTAAGCTATCATATTCTGATTTGTCGTGTCTGATTAAAATTTTCATCAATTTTACTGAGCACTCACTGAGTGCTTCCTCCCATTCTATGCTCAGATTGGGATCGCGAAATTCGAAAGCAGGAAATAGTTATATCCTTAATCCTCTAGGGATCATTTCATGTTCTAGGTATTTTTCAAAAAAAATGGTGATTCCACCATAATTTATCCTGTTTGTGCATTGTTTTATGTATATTTCTGAGGGCTTGGTTTATATTGTCTTGTATGTTAGTGGATGTAGATTGAGGATTTTTGAAGACCTCATTTAGATCAGCTTCTCTTTTCTGTTGTCTTGTTATTCTATCTGTCTCCCATTTGGATGACATTCTAACTATTGATATGATCAAAGTTTTTTTTTAAAAAAAAAATCAATACTCTTTGTTGTGAAACTGTATTAGTTTATGGATGTGTGCTCTATTGGTGAGAGAAACCTGTGTAACTAGGTATAATTAATGTTTCAAATTAGCGGAAAACCAATGGCACTACTTATTATTTAGCTGTTTATAAAAAGCTCTTTATAACTTCTGTCTTCATTGAGTTAATTATAAACTCTGTGATACAGAGAAAATGAGTTTGTGGTGCTGTGTATTGAGAACACTTGAAGCAAATTAGAGGTGAATTCAGAATTCACCAAGAAAGAATACACATATAGCACTCTTGAGCTTATAGTAAATAATTGCAGTGAAAAGACTGTCTGTTATTCACAACAAATAGATTAGTTAGTGATCATCGAGGTGAGAGAAAGGAAGATCCTAAAATATAACTTTTATTTGTTTATTATTTAAAAAAGGGGGGGGGGGAGAACACACAATTAAAAACACACACAAAATGGACTCATGCGTGAAATAATCTAGTATATCTATACAATGTATTGCCCTTAATAATTGGAAATTGAGTTAGAGACCTTTATAAGAGTCTGGATTGAAGGTGTTATGACTATCAAGTGTGCTGGTTATAAGGATACACAATTGTGAGAAGAATAACGCAGTTTTTTGATACTTGTGTTCACTTTATCCTTATTATGTGTTATTAACTCACATCATTTGAATTAGCTATCATGAATAAAACAAGTATACATCCAGAAATGATCTTGTATTCTGGGTAATTTGACAGCCTAGTTGGAATCTGAGTTATATAAAGTTAGTTTCTATATTAATTTCCACACTTTGTTAACTGGTTGTCAATATTATTGTTGAAGTAATAAGGATTATATATATATATAATACATAATATTTTGCATAAAGTTGTTTTTTCAAAATAACAAATATTTTTAGGTATATATATAATAAAGATTATGAATCCTTAAATATAGTATCAACACTTGTTTTGTTTGTTGATGCACTAAATTTGTAATGTTATATTGTTAAACTTGCTTTGCTAGTTTCAAAAGTATCTATATACAGGTATACCCCGCTCATACAGCGGGTTAGGGACCGGAGCCCCGCTGTAAAGTGAAAACTGCCTTAAAGTGAAACAAGGCAGTTTTAGCTTTAGTTTCACTTGCCAGTGTGTTTAAAAAAACTTGAAAACATGTTTTAACTAACATATATTAGGGGTGCAATAGTGTTATGTTTAGTTTAACACAAGCACAGCACAGTATTCAATTAGTATTTAATAAATAATGTACCTGTAAAATAGTGACAATTACTGTAGTACAATTCGCCAGACTATAACACTGAGACACAGATTGCACTGTAATGCTGTAAACAGAGTTAACTGCGCATAACAAAATGGTGCCAGTCACTTTTCTCGCAATCTCACGATGATTACAGCACTATTCAAAATCCTTGGAGGTTGAACTTCAGCTCCACAGAGCGCTGTATTAGCGAAGCGCTGTAAAGTGAAGCGCTGTAAAGTGAGGTATACCTGTATATTGAGCGCTGATGTATGTTATATAATACTTTGGTTACATACCCTTGTGGGTAGTATGACTATGATTATTGCAATTTCTGCTCTTTGTGAGCTTTAATGCAACTCTGTTTGTTATATTGTAGCTAGCTTAGGGTTTATTTTATAGGTAAGTATTTAGTTTTAAATAGGAATAATTTAGGTAATGATAGGAATTTTATTTAGATTTATTTAAATTATATTTAAGTTAATGGGTGTTAGGGTTAGGGTTAGACTTATGTTTAGGGATTAATAAATTTAGTATAGTGGAGGCGACGTTGGGGCGGCAGATTAGGGGTTAATAATATTTAACTAGTGTTTGTGAGGCGGGAGTGCGGCGGTTTAGGGGTTAATATGTTTATTATAGTGGCGGCAATGTCCGGAGTGGCAGATTAGGGGTTAATAAATTTTTTTAGTGTTTGCGATACGGGAGGCCCTTGGTTTAGGGGTTAATAGGTAGTTTATGGGTGTTTGTGTACTTTTTAGCACTTTAGTTATGAGTTTTATGCTACAGCTTTGTAGTGTAAAACTCATAACTACTGACTTTAGAATGCGCAAATTGCGTAAGTTGATTTGCGTTAAGGCCAAAAAAGTGTGCGGTGCCCCTAAACCTGCAAGACTCATAATACCAGCGGTAGTGAAAAAGAAGCGTTAAAACCTGATAACGCTGCTTTTTCACTATAACGCAAAACTCGTAATCTAGCCGTATATTTTGTAACCTCCAGATTTGGCCTCACTGTGGACTACAGTTCATCTGTCTATAACCAACACTGAAGAGATTCCACTGACCTACCCAATGAAAAACCCCTGATGAGCAAGTGACTCTGCTAAGCCATTGGAGCAATTCAATGCTCTATAGTGTTACAGAACTTAGAATTGTAAGTATCTTGGTGAAAACATATTAGGTAACTGTTATGTAACGATCCAATCAAGTATGACATTTGTATTAATCATATATCTTTATGAAATTAACTGGCAAAAAAACCTTACATTTGTTCACTTGCTTCAACTTTCTTTTTTTAATGGAAATGTTAAAATTGAACTCTGCACTCTGCCCCAATAAATGATGAACCTTCTGTTGTTAAATGAAGAGCTCCCGGGTCAGGACGTATTGTCATTTCTCTAGTTACTCTTGCTTGCAGGATATTTTGTGTAAATGTAAACCTACAGTATATAAAGACGGACCTCAGATAAAATATTTATCAAACGTCAGTAATATCTTATAAAACTCATGTCTTTTGGTGGCTAATAGATCAGGCAGTATTCCTTAAAGGGCCACTTAACACAGTAGAATTGTATAATCAACAAATGCATAATAAAAAAATGCAAAACACATAGGGGCCCATTTATCAAAGGGCTTGCGGACCTGATCCGACACTGCGGATCAGGTCCGCAAGACCTTGCTAAATGCGGAGAGCAATACGCTCTCCGCATTTAACATTGCACCAGCAGCTCACAAGAGCTGCTGGTGCAAAGCCGCCCCCTGCTGACTCGCGGCCAATCAGCCGCCAGCAGGGGGGTGTCAATCAACCCGATCGTATTCGATCGGGTTGATTTCCGGCGATTCCTGTCCGCCTGCTCAGAGCAGGCGGACAGGGTTATGGAGCAGCGGTCTTTAGACCGCTGCTTCATAACTTGTGTTTCTGGCGAGTCTGAAGACTCGCCAGAAACACGGCCCTTCAAGCTCCGTATGGAGCTTGATAAATGGGCCTGATAGAGGCCAATTTAACAAATGTCTTGCGGACCTGATCCGACAGTGTGTATCAGGTCCGCAAGACATCGCTGAATGCGGAGAGCAATACGCTCTCCGTATTCAGCATTGCACCAGCAGCTCACAAGAGCTGCTGGTGCAACGCCGCCCCTGCAGACTCACGGCCAATCGGCCACCAGCAGGGGGGTGTCAATCAACCCGATCGTACTCGATCGGGTTGAATTCCGGCGATTCCTATCCGCCTGCTCAGAGCAGGCGGACAGGGTTATGGAGCAGCGGTCTTTGTAACTGCTGCTCCATAACTTGTGTTTCTGGCGAGTCTGAAGACTCGCCAGAAACACGGGCCGTCAAGCTTCATTCGGAGCTTGATAGATAGGCCCCATAGTTTGAATTTCAAATATGTAGCAGTTTTTTTCTGACTTTAAAGTTACTTAAAGTAACATGAAACACAATTTTTTTGTTTCATGATTCAGATAGCAAATACAATTTTAAACAACTTTCTAATTTACTTCTATTATCTAATTTGTTTCATTCTCTTGGTATCATTTGTTGAAGGAGCAGCAATGCACTAATGGTTTCTAACTGAACTCATGGGTGAGCCAATAACAAAAACAATCGAGATATATATGCAGCCAAAAATCAGCAGCTAGAACCTAGGTTCTCGGCTGTTCCTGAGCTTGTCTAGATATACTTTTCAGCAAAGGATAACAAGGGAAGGAAGCAAATTAAATAATAGAAGTTAATTGGAAAGTTGTTTAAAATTGTATTCTCTATCCGAATCATATAAGAAAAATGTTGGGTTTCATGTCCCTTTAAGTTTTCCTTCCCCTTGTATCATGTGATATCCATCAGCCAATCACAAACATTTATTCTGTGGTTCTTTGTACATGCTTAGGAGCTGGTGTCTCACAAAAAGTGTGTAATAAATAGATTGTGCACATTTAGGTAATGGAACTGCATTGAAAGTTGCTCAAAATTGTGTGCTCTATCTGAATCATGACTTTAATTTAATTTTAACATGACTTAAAGGGATATGAAACCCAAATATTTTATTTCATGATTCAGATAAAGAATGCAATTTTAAATACCATTAAAAAAAAATTACTTCTAATATCAATTTTTCCTTTTTTTTGTGGTGACTTTTGTTGAAAAGTAGGGACTTAAAGGGACAAATAGGGCATGTAATTTTAAACAACTTTCCAATTTCCTTTATCACCAATTTTGCTTTGTTCTTTTGGTATTCTTAGTTCAAAGCTAAACCTAGGAGGTTCATATGCTAATTTCTTAGACCTTGAAGGCTGCCTCTAAGCTAAATGCATTTTGACCACTAGAAGGCGTTAGTTCATGTGTTTCATATAGATAACATTAAGCTCATGCACGTGAATTTACAGAGAGTGAGCACTGATTGGCTAAAATGCAAGTCTGTCAAAAGAACTGAAATAAGGGGACAGTTTGCAGAGGCAAAGATACAAGGTAATTACAGAGGTATATATATATAACGTGTATTATTATAACTATGTTGGTTATGCAAAACTGGAGGATGGGCAAATAAGGGATTATCTATCTTTTAAAATAACAAAAATTCTGGTGTTGACTGTCCCTTTCAGCTAAGAAGCTGGCCCATTTCTGGGGCATTATATGGTAGCAGTTTTGCAAGAAGTAAATTTGATAAAGAAGTAAATTGAAAACTTTTTTAAAATTGTATGTTCTGTCTAAATCACAAAATAAATATTTTGGGTTTTATATCCCTTTAACATGGTAGATAGTTCCTAACTACCTCCAGATCCAGTGATACCCATAGCTCACTCTGAATAGAAAGACATCAGCATGAACCTAGGCATCCCTGGCCTTGTCAAACTTTGTCCTCTCTGAGTACCCTTAGATATCAGAGAAGCGTTACTGGCATTGCTGAAACAAATTGTGTGGTACTCTTCACTTTCAGTAGGTATATGAGTTGACACATTTCTTAAAAAGGGCATTCCATTCAAATGTTGTTGAGTGATATTTTGACATTTAGGGCTAGATTACAAGTAAAGCGCTAAATTATTGCGCTCTCGCAAATGGGCAAATTTGCCCGTTTTCGGGTGCGCGATAATTAATCAGCCATTACAAGATCGCAGTAGCAAGTACCAGATTGTCAATTGTAGTAAAATGACATGCTCTGACAAATTAGAGCGTCATTTTTTGACTATTATGGCCGTTTAAGCCTGCTCCTCCATTTCAAAACAGGAAACAGTTTAATCTCAAGACACTTTCATAGAAAAATAATTGCAAATTATTTGATTGCTGTTTATTTTCTCATACATGGTCGATTCTTTTGGTCTACTATGTATGATGTTTTTTTGAGTTTTTTCATCTAAGTGTCAAAACATTTAGACCTAGGTTATAAAGTTAGCACAAAATATTAGGTGTAGTAAGCCAAAGTGCACTAAAGCTGAAGATTAAATAGTTTAAATACCTTTGTTCTTAACTGTAAAGAAAATGTTAAAGGACATTTTTATTGAAGGGTGTACTTAGTTTTTCACACATGGCTTTTCCATTTTGCCTTTATTTTTGTTAAATAAATCATGGTGTAATATGTCACGTGTTGTTGTTCATCTGAGGTTGTGTTTACCTCATTTTAAGACCTGCTAAGGACCAGATGATTGTTATTATGTCCTGATACATCAAACCATAGAATTCAAAGAGGGTGTACTTTTTTTTCTCATGACTGTATATATATATATATATATATATATATATATATATATATATATATATATATATATAAGCAAAAGAGAAAGAGTTCACTAGTGTTACTAATGTAAACAATCTCAATAAGGAATCTCACTCCAGTCCCTCAGATTAAGGTTATAGTGCAGCTGGGCTATTTACTAAAATAACAGTCCCTTGAAATACAACACCAACATTATAGTTGGATAATGTTCACTGTGTACCAAAACCACTCATTAAGGGACTCCACAGAGGGCCTTACGTTAATTTTATAACGTTATAGAAGCACATATCGTACACACCAGCGGTAGTAAAGCTAAAAAATGAGCAGCCTGTGCTCTAACAGCCTATGGCTGTGTCCACTTACCGCTCTGCAGTGTGTCTGTGGCCGGTTTTCCGGGTTCCTAATTTTCGGTTCCAAAACTGCAGTCTTCTGCCGCACACAGCGGCGTTCCATTGAACAGGGCGCGTGTCCGATCGCCAATTCGGTCGCAGGAATCTCTGAGCCCAGGCCTGGTCTGAGGAAGGGGTCTGCGTACCCCGAAACGTCACCTTAATAAAATTTTTTATTTTATATACCAAATCCAGTGAGTGCAGTCCTCTTCTATAATGGATTATTGATATACCTGACTTGGCACCCTGGTTGATTTCCCTATTGCATTGTGAGTGCAGACACTGATGTCCCTATTGCATTGTGAGTGCAGACACACATGGAAGTTATATATATATATATATATATATATATATATATAAATCTCTTCATCCATATGGATAGATAGACATATACTTATTTAACTAATTTTTTTTTTACAAAGAGCAACACACAACTTGTAATATGAACGATGTCCATTGAAAGTATAGAGCTAGCTTAATTGATGACGGCTTCGCAAAACATACTCTGAAAATTCTGTTTTACAGTTCACTTGTAATACCAAATTGTGAGCTATTCTGATATTGATAGCGCACCCCATGATATCAGTAGTGGTCCACTTGTAATCTACGCCTAAGCTATGCAATGATAAATGCTGAGAGCGTATGCTGTATCCGATATATCAGATCATGTTCGCTCACACAATCATAAATATGCCCCTAGGAGTGTTTTTAGCAATCTATGGCAGCAGTGTTTGTAACTATGTATAATATTGCTATAAACATTGTTACAAACACTGCTGCCAGAGAGACAACCAAAGGAATTGGTCTAGGCCAATTTGATATACTTCATGCCACCATTTCGCCGCAAAAAACATCATATAAAAAAAAAATTACCTTTTCACAAACGGTTTCTCACTGAAATTATTTACATAACGTTTGTGCAATCAAATCAGCCAATAGGAATGCAAGGGACGCCATCTTGAATTACGTACCTTGCGTTGAAGATTCAGTGTACATCAGCGATCGTATGAAGAGGATGCTCCACCCTGAATGTCTTCAGGATGGACCCGCTCTGCGCCGCCGGGATGAAGATAGAAGATGCCGCCTGGATGAAGATAGAAGAGGCCGCTTGGGTGAAGACTTCTCACCTCCTAGATGAGGACTTCGCCGCCTGGATGAAGATCGTTCAAGCGGGACTTCAAAAACTGTAAGTGGATCTTCAGGGGTTAGTGATAGTTTTTTTTTTTTAAGGGTTTTTTAGGTGGGTGTTTTTTTTTAGTTTAGGGTTTGGGCTTTTCATAAAAGAGCTAAAGCAAAAGAGCTAAATGCCCTTTTAAGGGCAATGCCAATACAAATGCCATTTTCAGGGCAATGGTTAGCTTAGGTTTTTTTAGATATTTTTTATTTATTTTGTTTGGAGGGGTGGGGGTTTGTAATGTTAGTGGGTCTTTGTATTTTTTTTTCCAGGTAAAAGAGCTGTTTAATTTAGGGCAATGTCCTACAAAAGGCCATTTTAAGGGATATTGGTAGTTTTTTCTAGATTAGGTTTTTTATTTTGGGGTGTTTTTTTTTTTTAAATGGGTATTAGAATAGGAATCATTTTTATTATTTTTGATCATTTGTTTGTTATTTTGTGTATAGCGCGCATAACTCGTAATCTAGGTGATTGTTAGCACCCAATATTTTTTTGCATGCCCAATATTTCAATGGATAGCATGGCCAAATGGTGAATGCTAGAATAGTCATCCTGACCTGAAGTAAAGTGTAGTAAAATAAAAGTATATAAAAACATGTACAACATATTAAAATAAAAAGTAAAATACATGTTTTTATTTCAATTTAAATAACTGTTTATAGGGTTCAAATCACCCCACAGATTTTCAATGATATTCAGGTCTGGGGACTGGGATGGCCAATCCAGCACATTGTACTTGTTCCTCTGCATAAATGCCAGAGTAGATTTTGAGCATTGTTTTGGGTCGTTGCCTTGTTGAAATATCCAGCCCGGCGTAACTTCAACTTTGTGACTGATTCCTCAACATTATTCTCAAGTATCTGCTGATATTGAGTGGAATCCATGCGACCCTCAACTTTAACAAGATTCCCAGTACCGACACTGGCCACACAGCCCCACAGCATGATGGAACATTCACCAAATTTTACTCTGAGTAGCAAGTGTTTGTCTTGGAATGCTGTGTTCTTTTGCTGCCATGCATAACGCCCCTTGTTATGACCAATAACTCAATCTTTGTTTCATCAGTCCACAGCTACTTCTTCCAAAATGAAGCTGGATTGTCTAAATGTGTGTTTGCATACCTCAAGCGACTGTGTTTGTGGCATGTGTGCAGAAAAGGTTCTTCCGCATCACTGTCCCATACAGCTTCTCCTTGTGCAAAGTGCACTGAATTGTTGAACTATGCACAGTGACACCATCTGCAGCAAGATGATGATGTAGGTCTTTGGAGGTGGTCTGTGGGCTGTTTTTAACCGTTCTCACTATCCTTTGTCTTTGCCTCTCCGATATTTTACTTGGCCTGCCACTTCTGGCCTTAACAAGAACTGTACCTGTGGTCTTCCATTTCCTCACTATGTTCCTCACAGTGGACACTGACAGCTTAAATCTCTGCAATAGCTTTTTGTAGCCTTCCCCATAACCATAATTTTGAACAATCTTTGTTTTCAGGTCATTTGAGAGTTGTTTTGAGGCCCCCATGTTGCCACTCTTCAGAGGAGAGTCATAGAGAACAACAACTTGCAATTGGCCACCTTAAATACCTTTTCTCATGATTGGATGCACCTGTCTATGAAGTTCAAGGCTTAATGGGCTCACCAAACCAATTGTGTGTCCCAATTAATCAGTGATAAGTAGTTACAGGTATTCAAATCAACAAAATGACAAGGGTGCCTAAATGTATGCACCTGTCTAATTTAGTTTTGATGCATATTGCACATTTTCTGTTAATCCAATAAACCCCATTTCACTACTGAAATATTACTGTGTCCTTCAGTTATTTGATAGATCAAAATGAAATTGCTGATCCAAACACCCAATTATTTATAAATGACAAAATTGTCAGGGGTGCCTAAACTTTTGCATACAACTGTATATATATATATATATATATATATATATATATATATATATATATATATATATATATTAGAGATGTGCATTAGTTTTACCACAAATGCAAATTTGTAACGAAAATCAGATATTCGTTTTATTATGTTCTTTAGTGCAGGCGTGCAAAAGTATAAAGCTACAGGTGAACTTTTTCAGCTGTAGCATTTAAACATTTACATTTGTTTAACAAAAATGAATGTAAATGTTTACCAAATATTCAGTATTTGTTTCACTTTAATCAAAACAAATACCAAATAGTGTAACCAACGAATATTCAGAGAAAACTAATTTCCCCAAATATTTATTATGAAAGTATATTTGTGTGTATGTATATATGTGTACATATCTATATGTATTTATCTATGTATGCATGTGTGTACACATACATATATACAGCCTGTTATATACCATCCCTTTAAATTACTGTTAACATATTTGTATTATTAATAGCAGTTTAGAGATGCCCTGTGGCACAGGGTGGTTGGTGCATTGAGGGAGTAGGTAGCTAAAAGGGAATGAGTAGCTGAAAAGCACATAAATATGCAAAGGCAGGTCCTAGACAAGGACAGAAAATATTATTTTTACTAAATTCTGAATCAATTTGTTCAACATTTTTGGAATTAAGTGTCCCTTTAAGTATTTAAGAAGGGGAAATTTAACAGAGCTATGAGATCTATGACTAAGGATTACATTCAAAACTTTGTATGATTTTAGACAGAGTAAATAAAATAAAACCAAATTAAAAAGAAACTGTCTTTAGCCAATTTAAATGTGGCATATTTTATGGGATCAATGTAGCCCATAACAGTTTTAGAGGGAGGTAAAGATTTTGGATGTCAAGACTAATGATGAAAGATGATGAAAGAATGATGAAAGATTCGGAAAGGCATGAGAGAATATACAGCCTGTTTTATGATAGTAATAGTAATTATAGTAAAACATAGCTTAACCCCTTAATGACCGGACCATTTTTCAATTTTCTTACCCTTAATGACAATGGCTATTTTTACATTTCTGCAGTGTTTGTGTTTAGCTGTAATTTCCCTCTTACTCATTTACTGTACCCACACATATTATATACCGTTTTTCTCGCCATTAAATGGACTTTCTAAAGATACCATTATTTTCATCATGTCTTATAATTTACTAAAAAAAAATAATAAAATATGAGGAAAAAATGGAAAAAAACACACTTTTTCTAACTTTGACCCCCAAAATCTGTTACATATCTACAATCACCAAGAAACACCCATGCTAAATAGTTTCTAAATTTTGTCCTGAGTTTAGAAATACCCAATGTTTACATGTTCTTTGCTTTTTTTGCAATTTATGGGGCAATAAATACAAGTAGCACTTTGCTATTTCCAAACCACTTTTTTTCAAAATTAGCGCTAGTTACATTGGAACCCTGATATCTGTCAGGAATACCTGAATATCCCTTGACATGTATATATTTTTTTTTAGAAGACATCCCAAAGTATTGATTTATGCCCATTTTGGTATATTTCATGCCACCATTTCACCGCCAAATGCGATCAAAAAAAAAAAAAGTTCACTTTTTCACAAAATTTGTCACAAACTTTAGGTTTCCCACTGAAATTATTTACAAACAGCTTCTGCAATTATGGCACAAATGGTTGTAAATGCTTCTCTGGGATCCCCTTTTTTCAGAAATAGCAGACTTATATGGCTTTTGGGTTGCTTTTTGGTAATTAGAAGGCCGCTAAATGCCGCTGCGCCCCACACGTGTTTTATGCCCAGGAGTGAAGGGGTTAATTAGGGAGCTTGTAGGGAGTTTGTAGGGTTAATTTTAGCTTTAGTGTAGTGTAGTAGACAACCCCAAGTATTGATCTAGGCCCATTTTGGTATATTTTATGCCACCATTTCACCGCCAAATGCGAGCAAATAAAAAAAAAACTTAACATTTTTCACAATTTTAGGTTTCTCACTGAAATTATTTACAAACAGCTTGTGCAATTATGGCAGAAATTGTTGTAAAAGCTTCTCTGGGATCCCCTTTGTTCAGAAATAGCAGACTTATATGGCTTTGGCGTTGCTTTTTGGTAATTAGAAGGCCGCTAAATGCTGCTGCGCACCACACGTGAATTATGCCCAGCAGTGAAGGGGTTAAATTAGGTAGCTTGTAGGGAGCTTGCAGGGTTAATTTTAGAGATCAGCCTCCCACCTGACACATCCCACCCCCTGATCCCTTCCAAACAGCTCTCTTCACTCCCCCACCCCACAATTGTTCCCGCCATCTTAAGTACTGGCAGAAAGTCTGCCAGTACTAAATAAAAGAGGTTTTTTTTTTTTTTTAAATAAAAATAATAAAGTATTTTAGCTGTGATGGACCCCTGCCTTAGCCCCAACCTCCCTGATCCCCCCTCCAGCTCTCTAACCCTCTCCCCTACCTAATTACCACCATCTTGGGTACTGGCAGCTTTCTGCCAGTACCCAGTTTGGCCCCAAAAACCCCCCAAAAAGTATTTTTATTTTATTTTAACTTAAAAAAACTATTTCTGTAGTGTAGCAGCCCCCCACAATACCCCCACCCCCACCCCCTCCCAGATCCTTTTATATATTTTTTTTTTTTAAATCCCTTTTTTCCCCCTTTCTAGCCTCATTCATTGGTGTCAGTGTGGCTAATGGGTGCACGTGCACGTGCGCACGTGCACGCGCGCGCACGTGCACACTCGTGCACACGCACATGCACGCTCACGTGCACCCTCACACCCGGCACTATCGCTACCGGTGCAGAGAGGGCCACAGAGTGGCTCTCTCTGCATCGGGGGCTTGTAAAATGGTATTGCAGGATGCCTCCATATCGAGGCATCACTGCAATACCCTCAGAGCTGCTGGAAGCATTTGTGATCGCTTCCAGCACTCTGTTAGACAACTGACGTACCAGGTACGTCCATTGTCATTAACTGCTTGTTAATGCATGACGTACCTGGTACGTCAGTTGTCATTAAGGGGTTAATAGGGGCAGTAACATTTTAAGATTTTAATTTAAAATGCTTATGTGCAAAATATTTTATAAACTTCATATTTATTTTGCACCCTTTCATGTAATTTAGCTCGGAAAATTGTGGCTTTTCTTTTTCTCAGAAGTGAAAAAGCACACTGCAGACCTTTCGAGGCTAACCGTGCTACACAGCTTTACCAAATTTACATTAACTGATAAAAACTAACATAATGACCGTGACTAGCCTTGTAAGCTGCACACTCAAGCCCGGATTGGCTATTGAAAAACAATTGCGGCAACGAGATTTTAATTTGTTTTAAAAAAAAGTTTACACTTGACTAATATGTTATTCTATAGTAAATGTGAGTTTTGTAAAAATAGAGACCGTTTCTGAAACATATTTACACTTTTTCCTCTGATAAATGAAATACAAATTGTTGACATAAACATAAAATAAATAAAAATAGTTTTCTAACTAAATTGTACATCCTGTTTTGATGAATATGAAGGCATTTTAGAGTTTTGTATATATTTTTAGTGATGTGTGGTTGAACATTGTGTGCTTAACACTATTTATAGAGTGTACTGGCATTCTGAAAATAAAATGAAATATCCAGCAGATTGAATTGTGCTGTGAAATGTTTAGAAACTCAAACACCTAAGTATGTTAGCCAGACTTTATCACTATAAAACACAAGCAAACACAGGCAAAAAAAGATTTTCCCACCTATCAGATTTTCCTACCACGCCTACTGCGCAAGCTCAAATCTATGTAACTGCATTCCACAGATCGTTGTTAAACATTATTATTATTATTGGTTATTTGTTGAGCGCCAACAAATTCTGCAGCGCTAACAAAACATCTGTGGAATGCGATTTCATCGGTTTGCTCCGACGCATTTATCAGAACTGTTCGCAAATAATTATATTTTTAATATCAACAAAAAGCTGTAACTATTTACAGCTTACAATATTATGTATTGTTAAGTGTGCAAACAGTTCTGATAAATGCGTAGGAAGATCTGACAAAACACTCCGTCACAACTTCCTATTGCCACACTGTGCATGCACTTGTGACATCACTGTCAGATCTTCCAACCGCGCCTAAGTATGTGCGCATGAGCAAACTGATGTAATCGCATTCCATTGATGTTTTACGATCTTCTGTGGGATGTGCAGTAGGCGCGGTAGGAAAACCTGATAGGTAGGAAAATCTGACAGAACATCGGAGAAGCACTACAGTGTTTCAATTTTTACTGCAGTACACCTACTACCACAAACCACTATTATTAAATAACAGTCACTAAATAAGAGCAGCTTTATATATATATATATATATATATATATATATATATATATAGCACTGTGCAAAAGTCTTAGGCCACCATTAGACTTGTTGTTTTAGCAGAGTTTTAATGACCATCCATATTTATTTTTTGGTTTCTTTATTAAGAAATAAAGAGAAAATACATGAAATATGTACACGAAATATAAAAAAACTAAATTTTCAGAACAAAATGGCTTCTTCAGGCAAAAGTCAGTATTTAGTCTGACCTGCCTTGGCACTAAGCACATCTTGACCTCTTTTGGAGAGACTGTCCTGAAGTTTCCTGAAGTAATCTTCTGGTATATTATACCAGGCTTCTTTCAGCACTTCCCAGAGTTCTTCTTTAGATTAAGGTGTTTTTTTTATTTTTTTCTCTGTCCAGGTGATCCCATACTGTCTCTACAAAATTCAGGTCTGGACTCAGTGGAGGCCAGTCCATGACTGTCAGTGTTTTATCAGCTTTTTTTTTTCTCCAAATATGATTTAACTGCATAAGCAGTTTGCTTGGGATCATTATAATGCTGAGAAATAAAACCATTCCCAATCAGGCACTCTCCAGAAGGAATGGCATGATGAATTAACAACCTGTCTGTAATTTTCAGCATTCATGATCCCATCAATTAAAAAATATCATCAACACCACTGGCAGAAATGCAGCCCTAAACCAGGAGAGACCCTCCATCATGTTTCACTGAAGACCACAAGCACTCATTCTTTCATCTCTCTCCAACTCTTCTTCTCACATATTGTCGACGATTAGACCCAAAAATTTCAAACTTGGATTTATCGCTCTATAATATTCTTTTTCGCTGATCTTCAATCTATATGAGGTTTGCATATCTTAGCCTTTTCACCCTGTTCCCTGTGGTTATTAATTAATTTAAAATATTTTTACTTTATACTAAATATAATTCTAATTTAGTACTAAATCTCTATGGTAAAACTACTAAACCAATACAAGTAAGTTGTGAAATAAACTCCATGAGAGGGTCTCCATAGTTTCCAAACAGTTTATTTGGAATCAATATATGTTAATAATAAGAGAAATATTTACAGGTATATATACACATCTATTTTACAGCAAAACAGTCCAAATATTTAATACAGGGCAGCTTTACTACAATAACCCCAGTTTGTCCAACACTGCTAAAATAATCATAGGAATATACTTAGCCACATTCTTCAGTGTGTCCACCATCAGCCATCTTTTCAGCATGCACAAGATAAGAAGAAAAAGAGAGAGAGATAGAGAGTGTTCCATTTCTTTATACCTAAATTCAATAGGGAGTGGTTTATCAAATGCCAGTCAAAGGCTATTGTGAGTGTCTTTAGTTCAGAGAGAAAGGTGTATCTTGGGGAAGAGATTTTAATAACAGCTAGGTGAATATTCCAGTGATACAATGTCACCACATTCCCCTTCTGAAAAAGTGGTTTCTTGGCTGCTACCCTTCCACAAAGACCATTGCTGATCAAGCTTGAAGGGTCAACTTGGCATTCTGATGAAGCTGCCAGTTGCTGAGCCAGGTCCTTGCTGGACTTCTTCCTGGCTCTCAAAGAAGAAACTCTGACAAATTTTTAATCAGTTTTTGAAAGTTTTCTTTGCATTCCAGTCTATTTTTTTGCCTTGAGCTCTTCTGATTCTTCTAATTTCTTTATAATAGCTTGAATACCACATCTTGAGTATCCAGTTTTTCTGATTTCCCTTTGAGAGTGGCCTTGCTGATGCAAAGGTATGATTTTATGTCTGTCAAATTCTTTGATCTTTGGCATTTTGAATGGAATGATGTGATTGAAAGTTGGTCCTATTAGCAAGCTTCCAATTAATTAACTCATACCACATGTGTATGTAATTCTCAAGCATGTCTTGCACTAACCTGGTGTAATAGATCTTTTTCACAGCACTCATTTTGACATGAAATATTAGGACAAATACAGGTGTTAGCAATGACATTATTTAGGGTTCCATTCCATTTAGGTTAACGAGAGCCAGGTTCCTGATATTGTTCATGTGTAAAGGGAGGTCACACTAAATATTTGCTACTTTAGCCTATAGAAGCTGTTTTTTCTGATTTATTTTTTTTGTTTTTTTAATACTGCATACAAATATCCTGTGTTTTTTAGTTGTAATCTAATAAAGAGACAGAAATAATGGTCATTATATCATTGCTAAAACAACAAATCTAATGGCCTAAGACTTTTTGCACAGTACTGTATATATATATATATATATATATATATATATATATATATATATTCTTTTTTTACCCCTCTAAAGTACAACTAGATCTGCCAGCAGCATTAAAATATTGCTGCCTATTAAAGGGATATGAAACCCATTTTTTTTCTTTCATGATTCAGATACAGCATGTGATCTTAAACAACTTTCTAATTTACTTTTATTATCAACTTTTCTTCATTCTCTTGGTATCTTTTGTTGAAAGCATGGATGTAAGCTTAGGAGCCGGCACATTTCTGCCAGAAGCATTGCAAGCTATATGGCAGCAGCTTTGCAAAAACGTTTTCCATTTGCAAGAGCACTAGATAGCAGCACTATTTCCTGTCATGTAGTGCTCCAGATGCCTACCTAGGTATCTCTTCAACACAGAATATCATGGAAACGAAGCAAATTTGATATTAGAAGTAAATTGGAAACTTTTTTAAAATGGTTTGCTGAATCACAAAAGAACATTTTTGGGTTTCATATCCCTTTACAATGCTGCACTGGAAATATCACATTATAAATAATTTATGCCAATTTATAGACATTGCACTATTAGGTTAACGGTAGTAGCCTTTACTAAAACAAGAGGGTTAAAGGGACAGCCTAGCCCAAAATAAACTTTAATGATTCAGATAGAGAATGTAATTTTAAACAATTTTCCAATTTACTTTTAGCACCAATTTTGCTTTGTTCTCTTGGTATTCTTAGTTGAAAGCTAAACCTAGGAGGTTCATATGCTAATTTCTAAGTACTTGAAGGCCGCCTCTTCTCTCAGGGTATTTTGACAGTTTTTACCACTAGAGGGTGTTAGTTCATGTGTGTCATATAGATAACACTATGCTCAGGCACGTGGAGTTCCAGTGAGCCAGCTCTGATTGGCTAAATTGGATGTCTGTCAAAAGAACTGAAATAAGGGGGCAGTTTGCAGACTTTGATACAAGGTAATCACAGAGGTAAAAAGTGTATTTATATAACTGTGTTGGTTATGCAAAACTAGGGAATGGGTAATAAAGGGATTATCTATCTTTTTCAACAATAAAAATTCAGGTGTAGACTGTCCCTTTAAACAAAGTATGCTGTGACATTTTTAACATGCAACATTTTAGACAACATTTCAGAGACACTGTTTTGTGTTTACAGCAACATTTTCAACTGTAAATCAAAACAATAAATGAAAAATGTCCTGCTTACAGTATACACCATCTTGTTAGTAGCAATTTAAGTATTAAAAATACAATAAAAAACACTGAATCTAAATCTTATTTTATTTACTTTTTCCTATGACACTAGATAAACACTAAACACAGAGAGCCTATTCATGCATACAGAACTATGTTCTGAGCCAACAATTTATACATTTCTAACAGCATTAACAACGGATATGATAAAATTTTATATATATTAAAGTGATTAGTTTATTTATATGTGAAAATATTACAGCACAAAAGAGCAAATTACAAGATGCATTCACCATAGTTACAATAATGTTATACTGATGTTTTAAATAATAAGGGTTTTTGTAATCCGAAAGGATTTCCCAGAAAGAGCAAACTTAGTTCAAGTTTGAGACCGTATTAGCATTTGCAAGAATTCATGAAAAGCCTATTTTGGAATTTATGCAAAAGAATTGTTGCGGAGCAGAGTCTGACTATTTTCTCGTCTGAGCATTTAAGGATGTTTTGACCACAGACTATCTGTCACAGCAAGGTTATAAGAAATTGTTTATTTTATCTTGAATCTAAAAAAGTATTTGTTATTTCCATTTTTAAAAATAATGTATGAAATCATTCCTCACTCACTAACCACAAACTTTAAAGGCACGTGGAGGTCAAGATCTGTAAACAGTCACATCCCTCTCTCATCTACAATGTTCCAAAAATATGATACATTTCAGATGAACAACACAAAGTAGAGACAATGATTGCAAATGATTAACCAGATATAAAAAAAAATATAGAATTATATTTTTAAGAAATTAGATAAAACTCTTTCTAAATTTATATTCTCCTAAACAAAGTATCCTTAAAGGGACAGTAAACTGTAAAATAGTTTTTCCTTATGTGTTTCCAATGACTTGTTATACCAGCAGCAGAAAATGTATGACAATTTGCTCCTTTATGTTTATTTTTATATGTGAAGTTATTGGGTTTTTTCTCTTTAAACCACTATCCTTTAAAATAGATTGCTCTTGCAGGGAAATCAGATCTCTTTATGTTATCACTTCCTCTACAAATACATGCTTCTTTATATTATCCCTCTCTGTTTACCAAATCCCAAGAACGATTGAAAATTAATATTTTATCTCTCCTAACCCCCACTTGTAGTCTAATTTCTTCTGCTGGTTATGTTTTCATAGCTTATCTATAGCTAATACTTTAGTATAGAAACTTTTAGTATAGGTAGGAATACCACAGTCAAAGTCGGGTATTTCAAATGCTGAAATAAAGTTAAAGGGATATTTGTAAATAATTTAATACACTCCAGCAGGTAAAAAATTATCATTGGGAACAAATTAAAGAAGATAAAAAGTCAGGGTACACTGTCTCTGTGAAATGATTTAGGCGATTTCCACTTGATACAGTTGCTAACATTTGAAAAAAAAAATTAAAAGGACACTTTGAAGCAGAGCATTGAACTTAGCAGGTTAAGGAGTTTTGACCCATCCCCAAAAGTTTGTATAGCTCAGCCAACTCTGTTCCTCCCTAAAACAACCAATATAAATTGCACACAGCATGCACACAATTACAGTAAATAATGTTTAATTGAATCAGTAAATTGCATACATGGTTTAAAATACATACAGGGTGAGGTATTTTAAACCATGGATATACTATAAATAGGAAAAAGGCGCCTTAGAGTTGGGTGGTATAAGGTGGTTATATAAACAGCTTTAAAAGACCCTTCACACTTCCAGTGCATCATTAGAATTTACCTGGGTCTAAGCTGGACTAAATGGTGATACAAGGGGATTCTGACTAAGGGCCTGATCATCAAAAACTTTAAAATGAGCCAAGTTTTACTGACTTAAATCCTTTTTAAACAGTTTTCTCACTGACTGTAAAGCATTTGCAGCTTGAAAACTGACTTAGTAATCAGCACATAGCACTAAAATACAATAACAACATTTAATACTAAGTTATAAATAATATTTTTTCCAGTGGTATATTTTTATTGAAAATTTTAAATGACAAAGAAAAGGCAAAAGTAACAGATACACAGAGAACAAAATGTGTCATTGCTAAAGATTTTACGCTCTTTTCTAAACCCCATAACACATACTCTCGACTAGACCATTTTTTTACAGATTCTTGGTGCCTCAACAGAATTTCCCAATCCCACATTCGAACTTGCTAATGGTCTGATCATGATGTATTACTGTTTACCCTTACTACTGATTTGACTAGGGCATCTAGACCAATCTGCAAATTTCCAAAAACATTATGGCGGAATCAGGAATTTAGGTCTTCTCTTCAGGCCTCTGTTAAGGAGTTTCTCTCGATCAATGAGGATCCCCAGATGTCACACCAGGTAGTTTGGGCCTCTCTAAAAGCTTATATTAGAGGTATTTGTATTAAAAAAACAAGCATACCTTAGATCTCGGCGGCCTTTTACAAGATACAGTATTTCGGATGAGTTTAAGTCTGATCCTTTTGAAAGTTTTTGCAGAGGCGAGAGAGGCTGGAGTACTTAGAAAGGAATTTTTACAAGCCTCTATCATTGCCATACCGAAATCAGGGAAAGACCCAATGCAATGCAGTAGTTATAGACCTATCTCGATGATTAACTTAGATGCCAAACTATATGCTAAACTTGGGGCAAATCGCCTACGTCTCCTTATCCCCGGCCTCATTTACCCGGATCAAGTTGGGTTCACATTTGGTAGGGAAGGTTATCAGGATAACACCAGGAGAGTACTGAACATATTCTCAGAAGCCTCAAGACAGAGGCGTTCCATGCTGGCCCTGTCATTAGATGCTGAAAAGGCATTTGACAGGGTCAGGTGGGAATACTTATGGTTGGTGCTAGAACAATTTGGGTTCCCTCAAGAGACTATTCAAGCAATCAAGGCATTATATTCAAATCCTTCAGGCGTGGTGAGGGGAATGGGATTCTCCTCTTCTGAATTCACTATAACTAATGGCACAAGGCAGTGGTGTCCCTTATCGCACCTAATTTTCACCCTAGCTATAGAGCCTCTGGCCCAAGCTATACGCAACTCGTCTCAAGTCCAGGGGGTGCCGCTCAGTCAGACAGTCAGAGGGGGGAGAAGATTGCTCTCTTTGCTGACGACATCACTCTCTTCTTATCCAACCTACTAGGTTCCTTACCAGCTGTATTTGAGGTCATAGAGAACTACAGTAAATGTAGCTATTACAAAATTAATCTTTCAAAAACAGAGGCTCTCCCCATTCATATACCTACACTAGAATTAGAGATTTTACAATTAGCCTACGAATTTCAATGGTCCAGGGATACAGTAAAGCACCTGGGGTTACAACTAGGCCTGGATCTTAAATTAGTAAAAGGTAAAAACTATGATCACATTTTCCAGGAGGTCTCGGTCCTTGTGGATTCTCAGAAATTCTGAGAGGTTTCCTGGTTGGGTCGGGTGGCCTACCTAAAAATGACAATTCTTCCCAAACTTCTGTACTACTTTAGATGCTTACCTCTTAATCTTTCTAAGTCAATGTTGAATAAGTTTCAATCAGTTTTTCAGAAATACATCTGGGGATCCTCGAGACCGAGAATAGCGGGTAAAATACTACAAAAATAGTTTAGTCAAGGGGGAATTGCCCTACCTAATATCCATTATTATTATGAGGCCTGCCATTTGACACACATTTCAGCCTGGTCGGCCAAGGGGGAATCACAGATGTGGAAAGATATAGAATGTTCAAGCCTGCCAAGAGGGCTTGGCTTGGAGGACTTTCCTTGGGTTCCAGCATATATCGTCTGGAAGAAATTAAGATAACAAACGAGATAGTTCTAGGTAACTTGAAAGCTTGGCATTCTCTTAGGCATTTATCAGAGATAGTTCCACATCCCTCCCTGATACATACCATCCAGGGTCTCCTTACTAACTTACCAGATACTCATGGTAACCAGTGGAGGAAGTGGTGCATCAAAACAGTATCTCAACTATACATACCGGACTCTCTACCCTTACCAGGAAATTTTAATCCATTTTTACTGAATCCCCCCCCCCTTGGCTTTCGTTCGAATATACTAGTCTGTACAAATTATTATTGTCCTGGGGTTTCCCGAAATCTGCTTGGCACCCGTTAACTAATTGGGAAAGAATGTGGTTGTCTAGGACCAAACTCCCCAAAACACTATCTTGGCATTACAATGCGATACTGACTTCCAGTAATTTGGAGAGGATTTGGCAACTTAAAGCATGAGAATATGACATGAAGGTGCTATTGTAGAAACAGGCATGCAGAGAGCCATAATTCTTACAAAAAAATAATCTCCACTGTGCCAACTCAATTGAGTCATACATGAAGATTCTCTTGAGGTGGTACTACACCCCTGCTATATTATTTCAGATGTTTCCTAATATGTCCCCTATGTGCTAGTGGGAATGTGGAGAGAGGGGTACTGACATCCACGTTTGGTTGAACTGCCCAGCACTAGGTCCTGGTTGGAGTCAGGTGTTCCGGTTATGTGATGTAGTTGGGATTCCGCTTCCAAGGAGGCCAGAAATAACTCTCTTCCATGTCTTCCCTTCTAAAACACAGCCGGAAGGGGAGGAGGAAGCACGGAGGCATCGTGCTGGAGCTCAGAGGGGAAAGAGCTTAACCACCCTAAAGTATCACTCTGCAAGTATTTTCCTAGGGGCCCTTTTCTTTCAGGGGCTGCCGGATTAAAGCATTTCTTATTGCAGCTTGTCATTTGCCCAGACATCACTGGGTTACATTTACATCAACCGGCTTATTCTTTGGTGGAGGCCTATCTAGGTATTACCTAGGAACTTTGTCCGGCGTTTCTTTTCCAACGCTTACTATGTATACCATAACAGTACAACGAAATTTGGTTTGTCAAGCACCTGTCTCCTGAGTAAAAGCTTAACCGCTACCTATTACACCTACCATCTCTATATCGTTAGAGAATGCATATTATGGTAAAGGTTATGCCGCTGCTGACATACCTGACATAAATCGACCTGAAAGGTTGAAGACTGCTCCCTGAAAGTGCGCCAATAGATGTCTGATTGAACGATTGACTAAATGCCAGAGAAGCTACGGAAGCCCTAAAATCTACAGAAAACCAGCGCTTACCTGTATACAGTTCTGCACAGTCCTGCACCTCACTGGAATCTGTTCAATACACCAGTGCTGCTGACTTTGAGGGGCTGGCACCTGTCTGCTGTGGCCGGGACCGATCTCTCCCTGGTGAGAGCTAGTCTGATACCCTGCAGCTGTAGTGGCGACTACGTGACTTACCTGTCTATTGATCTACCCGTAGTGTCGGGTCTCTCCCTGGTTGAGAGTAGGACGGAACTGTGCACCATATGCGGGAGGATTTTCGGCGCTTTGGAAAATGGAGCCTGGTAGCTGCCGCGGCGTTGAGCAAGTGAGGTTCAGTGGATGTGGCTACCTCGCGGGGTCATGTTTGCAGGAGTGGTGAAGTGTTCGTATCCTGGACAGCATACTGGGCAACGCCTGGCTTCTTTTGGGATAATCTGGTTACATTTGTGGCTTGCAGCCTCCATATGATAAATATCACGGGAAGCCTATAATGCAGGGAGTTTGCTTGGAAGGATAAGCGGTCCTGTATACCTTTAAAATTAAAGAAACAAAGAAACAAAGAAGAGTAGAGGCACACTTTAGCCTGTATGGTTTCTTTGGCAGCATCTTGGTAAGACTGTTCCTGTATTCTTTTTTTTTGTGTTTTTTTTCTCAAAGATTGACTTTGTGCCACTGGTCCAAACAGTACTGCTTTGATATATATTATATATCTGTCTTACATTAGCTTAATTAGTTTAATAAGAAGAAGTTATTTTTCAGCACAATGGACTATTAATCATGATGGACTATTTAAAAAAAAGAGTTTACTGCTGACATTGCTTTATTAGTAAGGGGACAAATTAGTTACAATTTTGCTCTTTTGTTGTGTTTTATTTTTTGTTTAGTTTTTTTTCTTTGTTTTTTTTCACATTAAGGGGAGAGAAGGAAAAAAGAAAAAAAAATTATTTGACGTTCTATGACTATATTTGAAGGGGAGGGAAGGAAAAAAAAGGAAACAAAAAAAAACAAAAAACTTTTTCCTGCTGATAACTATCTGTTTAATAATCTAGCAAATCCTCTCTAAACCTAATTTAAAGATCTGATAATTAGGTGTGTTAGAAAGGTTAATTGGTATAGGAAAAGAGCAGACTTTATTACCAGTGTTAGATGTATTCTGTATCTGGTTTAATAACCTGGCAAGCTTGCTTATAGTTAACTCAATGGGCTGGTAATCTGTTTTGTTATAAGATCCTTTTTTTATCTGAAAAGAACAGCTTTATTCGTTTTTGCTTAGATCTATACTGTATTTGGTCTAGCTACCCAAGACTAGCTACTAGTTGTGAACACCTTTTGTGTTATGTCCCATGGGCTCCATAAACTAGGATGAGATCCTAAATAGGCAGTATCTCTTACAAGCCTCACCTATCACAAAAAAAAAAAAAAGAAAAAAAAAAGGGGCTATAGTCTCAGAATTAACCAAGCCCTGTATGTGGTGTAATAACCTGGTAAATTTGCTTAATCTTAACCTAAAGGGCTGCTAATAAATTGTGTTACAAGACTTATTTGGTATTTAAAAAAGAATAGCTCTAACCATTACGATTAAATTTACATTATACTTGGTCTTCTCTTTTCTATACAGGAAAAGTAACTAAAGGAAAGTTATACTTGTAACATTTTTCTTTTTTGCTCTAGTTTTTAGGTCTAGAGAGTAACCAAACAACAGTAATTCTAATTTACCTTGTGTTATATTAATCAATAGGGATACTTTTTGTGTCTGCTTCTCACTACTTTATACCTGCTGTTGATATCTTAAGCACTCAGCAGGGGACATATTAACCTTATACACTATCACGACAACACTTATTAATAAGCACCCTACTTTAAAAAAAAAAAAAAGGAAAAGAAAAGAAAAAAAAAAAAGAAAAAGGAGAAAGGGAAGAAAAAAATAGGAAAAGGGAAGGTAAGGGGAATAAGAAAAAAAGGGGAAAAAAAAAGGAGAGAAAAAAAAAAAATATCATTTTGCACCTTTTTTCTCACGTGTGCCCTATGGATAAATTCCTCTCTGGTCATAAAACAAGTTCAGTAGAGATGCCACCTAAAACTAGAGAAAGGAAGACTAGGACTAGTACTGATAATTTAGTTAATATAACTCCAATAAGTAATGTGTTAGAGCATCAGGGAAAGGAATCTCAGGATATTGTAAAACAAATTTCAGATCTTATGATCCCTCAATTTGAACACCTCAAAGTAGAAATAGTCAATCTTACGTCTGAGGTCAAACAGTTTACCCATAGATTAAATGAGGCAGAGCAACGTATCTCAGATCTAGAGGATAGTAATGAACAACAGGCAGCAATTATAAGAGAACAATCAACCCAGATTACAAATATTCATCTTAAATTGAACGAATTAGAGGATAGAAACAGGCGCAACAATATAAGAATAATTGGTATACCTGAAACCCCTATTTATCATGACCTGATTGATTTTGTTTCTAAGACCCTTCCCCAAGCCCTAGGTATGGATCCTAATTTGCTCCCCCTGACAGTAGAGAGAGCACACCGCATAGGCCCCATAAAACATCTATCTGATGGCTTTAGTAAAAGTCGGCCGGTGATTGCAAGATTCCTGAATTTTCAGGATAAACTTAAAATAATGCAGACATACAAAATAAAAATCCCTTTTACAATCCATGATAAGAACGTATTTCTTTTTCAAGATTTTTCATCAGAAACCTCTCTACAACGTAAAGAAATAACACATCTTTGTTCTAAATTTATTGCCAAAGGTTACAAGACCATGGTGATATACCCTGCTAAATTTAAACTAATTACTGATTCCGAGACCCTGATTATGAATAATGCTGATGAAATAAAAGAGTTCGCAAAAAAAAATGGCATTATACTATAAAAACATTAATGAATATAAAATATTCAAGACTGCAATTTTTCATGAAAATATTGGAAAAAAATTTTGTTATGACTTTGCTTTTAAATATATGGATAGATAAAAATGTTGTTAATTTTTAGGAAAATGTTGTCAAATCCTAGGCCTAGATATATATTTTTAGTATTTGTTTGTCTTTTTTTTTTTTTTTCTTCTTCTTTTTTCCTTTCTTTCTCTCTCCCTCCCTCCTCATTCTTCGAAACAAAGAGTTAATGAACGTTAATATAAAAAGAATTATAAGATATGATTAACCTGGCTTCTTGGAATGTAGGGGCCATCACTTCTCCCCAGAAAAGAAAAAAAATACTTGCACAATTACAAAAACACAAAATTGATATTGCCTGTTTACAGGAGACCCACCTAAATGCAGCAGAATTGTCTAAACTTAAATCCGGCTGGGTTGGTGAAGTGATAGGTACACCCTCTATAGATAGGAAAAAGGGAGTAGCTTTCTTATTTCGCAAAAATCTCCCTTATGTAATTAAAGAGGTTGAATCTGATAAGGAAGCACGCTATATAATTATCCAACTTACAATAGCAGGCTCTCCTTTAATATTATGTAATCTCTACGGCCCTAATAAAAAAGATAAGAAATTTTGGGAATCATTGCAAACTTAATTAATACCTTTTCTTAACCGTAACTTAATTGTAGTAGGTGACTTTAATATCACAGACCTTCCTACCCTTGATAGACTTAAACCATCTCTAAATAAAGATAACAAGATGCAGTCAAAACTCCTTAAAAATTTTAAAAATTTATTACACTTAAAAGACATTTGGCGGATACAAAATCCGGATCTAATTAAATTCTCATGTGTCTCGCACGCACACCAAACAATGTCTTGCATCGATTTTTTTTAACAGATGAAAAATTAATGACTTATGATATGCATGCTGACATTCAAGAGATTATTATCTCAGACCATGCTATTATTACTTTAAAATTACATCTTAAGACGCCTCAAGAAAGGAGCTTTAACAAATTCTTTTTTCCAAGATACTTAGTGGAAAATGTACAATTTAAATCTATGCTTAAAAGAAAATGGGCAGAATTCCTCCAAATTAACCTAACACCTGGTATTACCACAGAAATAATATGGGAAAGCTTTAAAGCTGTTTTAAGGGGAGCAATTAAATCTTATTTAGTCTGGCAAAAACGTAAATACACTAATAGAGATATAGAAGTAGCCAACCACCTCCGTAATACCTATAATTCTTATATAAGTTATCCCTCAAAAAGACTCTGGGAAGCATACCAGACAGCTAAAAAATCTAGAGAAATTTTTTTGAGCCCAAAAATTGCCTATGATGATCTCAAAACCAGATCCTTTTTTTTCGCCAGTGGTAGAGCTGGAAAACATCTAGCAAATCTGACAAAATCTAAAGATAAAAAAAAGCACGATAGGAGCGCTAACAACATCGACAAATAGGCTTACTAATAATAAGGATATAATCAATTATATTTCAAATTACTTTAAAGAATTATATACAGAAACAGACGTAAATATGGAGACTAAAAATGAATTCTGGAAAAAGATACAGGTTCCCATGATAGACAAAGATAAACTTGATGATTTGAATTTACCAATTTCTAAAAAAGAGGTGCAAGATGCTATCAGAAAAGCTGCTATGAATAAAGCAGCTGGCCCTGACCAGATTCCTATTGAACTCTATAAAATTTTAATAGATGATGTTCCTGACACTTTAGTAGATTTATTTAATCAATATTTCTTAAATAAGATACCTTGTTCTCGATATTTCTCAGCATCGACAATTACTTTAATTTTAAAGAAGAATAAAAACCCAGAAGACATTACTTCCTACAGACCAATATCACTGTTAAATAGTGACTATAAATTATTAATGCATATTATAGCTACAAGGTTAAAAACATATATGAATCCACTTATACATAAAGATCAAGTAGGATTTATGCCAGAAAGAAATCTCACTTATAATTTACGTAGATTACAATTAATTCTTAATAATGCTCAGATTCAACGATGTAATAAAAAGTCTAAAAATAAAAACTTCCCCGATTCAGCCATTATTTCAATAGATGCACAAAAGGCATTTGACTCAGTAACTTGGGATCATTTGTTTACAACATTAAGTTTGGAATTGAAGGAGCCTTTCTACAGCTGATTTCTCAAATATATAAAAATTCCACGGCATCAGTTATTATAAATGATATTCTATCAGATTCCTTTCCGCTCCAAAGAGGTTCTAGGCAAGGCTGCCCTTTAGCCCCCTATCTTTTTAATTTATCACTTGAACCGCTAGCAATCTTGCTTAGAAAAGAGCTAGATGGGATAAAATTAGGTAAAAAAAAGGTAACAACACTTCTTTATGCAGATGACCTATTAGTCCTACTCTCTGATACTAAAAAAAAACAAAATTTATGCTTACCTGATAAATTCCTTTCTCCTGTAGTGTGGTCAGTCCACGGGTCATCATTACTTCTGGGATATTAACTCCTCCCCAACAGGAAGTGCAAGAGGATTCACCCAGCAGAGCTGCTATATAGCTCCTCCCCTCTACGTCACCTCCAGTCATTCGACCAAGGACCAAAGAGAAAGGAGAAGCCAAAGGGTGTAGTGGTGACTGGAGTATAATTCAAATTTTTTTTTACCTGCCATAAAAAACAGGGCGGGCCGTGGACTGACAACACTACAGGAGAAAGGAATTTATCAGGTAAGCATAAATTTTGTTTTCTCCTGTTAAGTGTGGTCAGTCCACGGGTCATCATTACTTCTGGGATACCAATACCAAAGCTAAAGTACACAGATGACGGGAGGGACAGGCAGGCTCTTTATACGGAAGGAACCACTGCCTGAAGAACCTTTCTCCCAAAAACAGCCTCCGAAGAAGCAAAAGTGTCAAATTTGTAAAATTTGGAAAAAGTATGAAGAGAAGACCAAGTTGCAGCCTTGCAAATCTGTTCAACAGAAGCCTCATTCTTAAAGGCCCAAGTGGAAGCCACAGCTCTAGTAGAATGTGCTGTAATTCTTTCAGGAGGCTGCTGTCCAGCAGTCTCATAGGCTAACCGAATTATGCTACGAAGCCAAAAAGAGAGAGAGGTAGCCGAAGCTTTTTGACCTCTCCTCTGACCAGAATAAACGACAAACAGGGAAGACGTTTGTCGAAAATCCTTAGTTGCCTGTAGATAAAATTTCAGGGCACGGACTACATCTAGATTGTGTAGCAGACGTTCCTTCTTCGAAGAAGTATTAGGACACAAAGATGGAACCACAATCTCTTGATTGATATTCCTGTTAGTGACCACCTTAGGTAGGAACCCAGGTTTAGTACGCAGAACTACCTTGTCTGAATGAAAAATCAGATAAGGAGAATCACAATGTAAGGCGGATAACTCAGAGACTCTTCGAGCCGAGGAAATCGCCATTAAAAATAGAACTTTCCAAGATAACAGCTTGAAATCAATGGAATGAAGGGGTTCAAACGGAACACCCTGTAAAACATTAAGAACTAAGTTCAAACTCCATGGTGGAGCAACAGTTTTAAACACAGGCTTGATCCTAGCTAAAGCCTGACAAAAAGCTTGAACGTCCGGAACTTCTGACAGACGTTTGTGTAAAAGAATGGACAGAGCTGAAATCTGTCCCTTTAAGGAACTAGCGGATAAACCCTTTTCTAAACCTTCTTGTAGAAAAGACAATATCCTCGGAATCCTAACCTTACTCCATGAGTAACTCTTGGATTCGCACCAATATAAGTATTTGCGCCATATCTTATGATAAATCTTTCTGGTAACAGGCTTCCTAGCCTGTATTAAGGTATCAATAACTGACTCAGAAAAACCACGTTTTGATAAAATCAAGCGTTCAATTTCCAAGCAGTCAGCTTCAGAGAAATTAGATTTTGATGTTTGAAGGGACCCTGGATCAGAAGGTCCTGTTTCAGAGGTAGAGACCAAGGTGGACAGGATGACATGTCCACTAGATCTGCATACCAAGTCCTGCGTGGCCATGCAGGCGCTATTAGAATCACTGATGCTCTCTCCTGTTTGATTCTGGCAATCAATCGAGGAAGCATCGGGAAGGGTGGAAACACATAAGCCATCCCGAAGGTCCAAGGTGCTGTCAAAGCATCTATCAGAACCGCTCCCGGATCCCTGGATCTGGACCCGTAACGAGGAAGCTTGGCATTCTGTCGAGACGCCATGAGATCTATCTCTGGTTTGCCCCAACGTCGAAGTATTTGGGCAAAGACCTCCGGATGAAGTTCCCACTCCCCCGGATGAAAAGACTGACGACTTAAGAAATCCGCCTCCCAGTTCTCCACTTCCGGGATGTGGATTGCTGACAGGTGGCAAGAGTGAGACTCTGCCCAGCGAATTATCTTTGATACTTCCATCATTGCTAGGGAGCTTCTTGTCCCTCCCTGATGGTTGATGTAAGCTACAGTGGTGATGTTGTCCGACTGAAACCTGATGAACCCCCGAGTTGTTAACTGGGGCCAAGCCAGAAGGGCATTGAGAACTGCTCTCAATTCCAGAATGTTTATTGGTAGGAGACTCTCCTCCTGATTCCATAGTCCCTGAGCCTTCAGAGAATTCCAGACAGCGCCCCAACCTAGTAGGCTGGCGTCTGTTGTTACAATTGTCCAGTCCGGCCTGCTGAATGGCATCCCCCTGGACAGATGTGGCCGAGAAAGCCACCATAGAAGAGCATTTCTGGTCTCTTGATCCAGATTCAGAGTAGGGGACAAGTCTGAGTAATCCCCATTCCACTGACTTAGCATGCACAATTGCAGCGGTCTGAGATGTAGGCGTGCAAAGGGTACTATGTCCATTGCCGCTACCATTAAGCCGATCACCTCCATGCATTGAGCTACTGACGGGTGTTGAATGGAATGAAGGACACGGCATGCATTTTGAAGCTTTGTTAACCTGTCTTCTGTCAGGTAAATCTTCATTTCTACAGAATCTATCAGAGTCCCCAAGAAGGGAACTCTTGTGAGTGGAAAGAGAGAACTCTTCTTTTTGTTCACCTTCCATCCATGCGACCTTAGAAATGCCAGTACTAACTCTGTATGAGACTTGGCAGTTTGAAAGCTTGAAGCTTGTATCAGAATGTAGTCTAGGTACGGAGCTACCGAAATTCCTCGCGGTCTTAGTACCGCCAGAAGAGCACCCAGAACCTTTGTGAAGATTCTTGGAGCCGTAGCCAATCCGAATGGAAGAGCTACAAACTGGTAATGCCTGTCTAGAAAGGCAAACCTTAGATACCGGTAATGATCTTTGTGAATCGGTATGTGAAGGTAAGCATCCTTTAAATCCACTGTGGTCATGTACTGACCCTTTTGGATCATGGGTAAAATTGTCCGAATAGTTTCCATTTTGAACGATGGAACTCTTAGGAATTTGTTTAGGATCTTTAAATCCAAGATTGGCCTGAAAGTTCCCTCTTTTTTGGGAACCACAAACAGATTTGAGTAAAACCCTTGTCCTTGTTCCGACCACGGAACCGGATGGATCACTCCCATTAATAAAAGATCTTGTACGCAGCATAGAAATGCCTCTTTCTTTATTTGGTTTGTTGACAACCTTGACAGATGAAATCTCCCTCTTGGGGGAGAGGATTTGAAGTCCAGAAGGTATCCCTGAGATATGATCTCTAACGCCCAGGGATCCTGGACATCTCTTGCCCAAGCCTGGGCGAAGAGAGAAAGTCTGCCCCCCACTAGATCCGTTCCCGGATCGGGGGCCCTCGATTCATGCTGTCTTAGGGGCAGCAGCAGGTTTCCTGGCCTGCTTGCCCTTGTTCCAGGACTGGTTAGGTCTCCAGCCTTGTCTGTAGCGAGCAACAGCTCCTTCCTGTTTTGGTGCAGAGGAAGTTGATGCTGCTCCTGCTTTGAAATTACGAAAGGAACGAAAATTAGACTGTCTAGCCTTAGGTTTGGCTCTGTCTTGAGGCAGGGCATGGCCTTTACCCCCTGTAATGTCAGCGATAATTTCTTTCAACCCGGGCCCGAATAAGGTCTGCCCTTTGAAAGGAATATTAAGCAATTTAGATTTAGAAGTAACATCAGCTGACCAGGATTTTAGCCACAGTGCTCTGCGCGCCTGAATGGCGAATCCGGAATTCTTAGCCGTAAGTTTAGTTAAATGTACTACGGCATCCGAAATAAATGAGTTAGCTAACTTAAGGGCTTTAAGCTTGTGTGTAATCTCATCTAATGGAGCTGATTCAAGTGTCTCTTCCAGAGACCCAAACCAAAATGCTGCTGCAGCCGTGACAGGCGCAATGCATGCAAGAGGTTGCAATATAAAACCTTGTTGAACAAACATTTTCTTAAGGTAACCCTCTAACTTTTTATCCATTGGATCTGAAAAGGCACAGCTATCCTCCACCGGGATAGTGGTACGCTTAGCTAAAGTAGAAACTGCTCCCTCCACCTTAGGGACCGTTTGCCATAAGTCCTGTGTGGTGGCGTCTATTGGAAACATCTTTCTAAATATTGGAGGGGGTGAGAACGGCACACCGGGTCTATCCCACTCCTTAGTAACAATTTCAGTAAGTCTCTTAGGTATAGGAAAAACGTCAGTACTCGACGGTACCGCAAAATATTTATCCAACCTACACAATTTCTCTGGTATTGCAACTGTGTTACAATCATTCAGAGCCGCTAACACCTCCCCTAGTAATACACGGAGGTTTTCCAGCTTAAATTTAAAATTTGAAATATCTGAATCCAGTCTGTTTGGATCAGAACCGTCACCCGCAGAATGAAGCTCTCCGTCCTCATGTTCTGCAAATTGTGACGCAGTATCTGACATGGCCCTAATATTATCAGCGCACTCTGTTCTCACCCCAGAGTGATCCCGCTTACCTCTTAGTTCTGGTAATTTAGCCAAAACTTCAGTCATAACAGTAGCCATATCCTGTAATGTGATTTGTAATGGCCGCCCAGATGTACTCGGCGCTACAATATCACGCACCTCCCGAGCGGGAGATGCAGGTACTGACACGTGAGGCGAGTTAGTCGGCATAACTCTCCCCTCGTTGTTTGGTGAAATATGTTCAATTTGTACAGATTGACTTTTATTTAAAGTAGCATCAATGCAGTTAGTACATAAATTTCTATTGGGCTCCACTTTGGCTTTAGCACATATAGCACAGATATCTTCCTCTGAATCAGACATGTTTAACACACTAGCAAATAAACTAGCAACTTGGAAATACTTTTCAAGTAATTTACTATAATATGCAAACGTACTGTGCCTATAAGAAGCACAGAAAAAGTTATGACAGTTGAAAATTGATAAACTGAAAAGTTATAGCATCAAATCTTTGTAAAAAACACACTTTTAGCAAAGGATTGCTCCCATTAGCAAAGGATAATTAACCCTGATAGCAGAAAAAAAATACAGAAATAAACGTTTTTTATCACAGTCAACTACAATCTCACAGCTCTGCTGTGAGTGATTACCTCCCTCAAAACAAGTTTTGAAGACCCCTGAGTTCTGTAGAGATGAACCGGATCATGCAGGGAAGACAATAAACTTCTGACTGAATTTTTTGATGCGTAGCAAAAGCGCCAAAAAAGGCCCCTCCCCCTCATACACAACAGTGAGAGAGATCAGTAAACTGTCATAAATTAAATAAAAACGTCTGCCAAGTGGAAAAAATAGTGCCCAAAACATTTTTTCACCCAGTACCTCAGAAAATTAAACGATTTTACATGCCAGCAAAAAACGTTTAACATAAATAAATTAAGTGTTATTAAAAAGCCTGTTGCTAGTCCCTGCAAATTAGGCTAAAGTCTTATGCATACAGTATAATTACAGTGAAGTGCCATTCCCCAGAATACTGAAGTGTAAAATATACATACATGACAGCCTGATACCAGTTGCTGCTACTGCATTTAAGGCTGAGTTTACATTATATCGGTATGGCAGAATTTTCTCATCAATTCCATTGTCAGAAAATAATAAGCTGCTACATACCTCTTGCAGATTAATCTGCCCGCTGTCCCCTGATCTGAAGTTTACCTCTCCTCAGATGGCCGAGAAACAGCAATATGATCTTAACTACGCTGGCTAAAATCATAGAAAAAACTCAGGTAGATTCTTCTTCAAATTCTACCAGAGAAGGAATAACACACTCCGGTGCTATTATAAAATAACAAACTTTTGATTGAAGGTATAAAACTAAGTATAATCACCACAGTCCTCTCACACATCCTATCTATTCGTTGGGTGCAAGAGAATGACTGGGGGTGACGTAGAGGAGAGGAGCTATATAGCAGCTCTGCTGGGTGAATCCTCTTGCACTTCCTGTTGGGGAGGAGTTAATATCCCAGAAGTAATGATGACCCGTGGACTGACCACACTTAACAGGAGAAATATCCCTCTTTTGTCACAGTGTTTACAGGAGTTCGGTAGTTTTTCGGGCTACAAGACAAATACACAGAAAACTGAAATTTTTTGGCTCAATAAAAACAATGATTCTCTAAATTCTATCCCATTTAAGGAGTCCAAAGATTTATTTACTTATCTTGGTATTAAATTCTCCATAAATTGGGAAGAATGGTATGACTTGAATTATCCTCCCGTTTTTTTAAAAATTAAGCATGACATGGAAAAATGGGCCAAATTTAAACTATCCCTTACGGGTAAAATTAACTTAATCAAAATGATACTATTTCCGAAACTCTTATACCTTATGCAAAATCTTCCTATTTTTATTAAAAAAAAAAGATTTAAAGTTATATAATCAAAGGGTGACTAAATTTCTATGGTGTGGAAAAAGAAGAGCTATTTCCTTTAAAAAAATATGTCTTGATAGAATCTATGGGGGCCTTGCTATGCCAGATATAGAAATATATAATTTAATTTGTATTGGTAAAATAGCATTTAGATTGGATAACAAGAGTAAATTACTACTCCCCCATAGCAATAGAAGAAACATTGTGCTTTCCTTACTCTCCGATAGCCTTATTACATTCCTATGCAGATAAATCACCAGCAAAAATAAAACAATTAAAAATAATACACAATGTTATAGTAGCCTGGAAAAAACTAACCAAGCTCGTGGACTCTGACTTTTTATATTGTTTTACACCAGCATTAAACTCTAAGGTATTTATTGATTGGTCAGTGAAAGGGCTTAAAAATGTACACCAGTTGCTGGACCTTAATACAAGAAGCTGTAAAAGTTTTGATAGTTTAAAACAGGAATTTGGTTTAATAAACAATTAATTTCATGCGTACTTACAAGCGCGCCATTATCTACAACAACTAATTTTTAATAATTCGATTGAAGTAATGCCTGGTACTCTAGAATCGCTATTAAATTTATTTAGGGATGGTAAATACGCAATCTCCATGTTTTATAAGACAGTTATGACGTCACTGGGTATAAGAAATTTACATCTCTTAGCGAGTAGCTGGCAAATTAATCCAGAAAAAATTAAAGAAAGTTTTAAGGCTCTAGACCAAGCAACAATATCTATCTCGTGGAGAGAAACTCATACAAAACTTATTAATAAAGCCTACATTACCCCGGCCGTAAAGGCTAGATGGTCAGAAATAGGAATTTGCTGTCCCAAATGTAAGAGGCTAAGAACAAACTTATATCATTCGTTTTGGGAATGTCCCAAGATCAAAAAATTCTGGTTTAAGGTTAATGCCTGGTTTAATAAGATCAACATGACTAATATACAAATATCAGAAGCAAACTGACTTAGTATTAAATGTTATTATTGTATTTTAGTGCTATGTGCTGATTACTAAGTTATAAATAATATTTTTTCCAGTGGTATATTTTTATTGAAAATTTTAAATGACAAAGAAAAGACAAAAGTAACAGATACACAGAGAACAAAATGTGTCATTGCTAAAGATTATACGCCCTTTTCTAAACCCCATAACACATACTCTCGACTAGACCATTTTTTTACAGATTCTTGGTGCCTCAACAGAATTTCCCAATCCCACATTCGAACTTGCTAATGGTCTGATCATGATGTATTACTGTTTACCCTTACTACTGATTTGACTAGGGCATCTAGACCCATCTGCAAATTTCCAAAAACATTATGGCGGAATCAGGAATTTAGGTCTTCTCTTCAGGCTTCTGTTAAGGAGTTTCTCTCGATCAATGAGGATCCCCAGATGTCACACCAGGTAGTTTGGGCCTCTCTAAAAGCTTATATTAGAGGTATTTGTATTAAAAAAACAAGCATACCTTAGATCTCGGCGGCCTTTTACAAGATACAGTATTTCGGATGAGTTTAAGTCTGATCCTTTTGAAAGTTTTTGCAGAGGCGAGAGAGGCTGGAGTACTTAGAAAGGAATTTTTACAAGCCTCTATCATTGCCATACCGAAATCAGGGAAAGACCCAATGCAATGCAGTAGTTATAGACCTATCTCGATGATTAACTTAGATGCCAAACTATATGCTAAACTTTGGGCAAATTGCCTACGTCTCCTTATCCCCGGCCTCATTTACCCGGATCAAGTGGGGTTCACATTTGGTAGGGAAGGTTATCAGGATAACACCAGGAGAGTACTGAACATATTCTCAGAAGCCTCAAGACAGAGGCGTTCCATGCTGGCCCTGTCATTAGATGCTGAAAAGGCATTTGACAGGGTCAGGTGGGAATACTTATGGTTGGTGCTAGAACAATTTGGGTTCCCTCAAGAGACTATTCAAGCAATCAAGGCACTATATTCAAATCCTTCAGGCGTGGTGAGGGGAATGGGATTCTCCTCTTCTGAATTCACTATAACTAATGGCACAAGGCAGGGGTGTCCCTTATCGCACCTAATTTTCACCCTAGCTATAGAGCCTCTGGCCCAAGCTATACGCAACTCGTCTCAAGTCCAGGGGGTGCCGCTCAGTCAGACAGTCAGAGGGGGGAGAAGATTGCTCTCTTTGCTGACGACATCACTCTCTTCTTATCCAACCTACTAGGTTCCTTACCAGCTGTATTTGAGGTCATAGAGAACTTCAGTAAATGTAGCTATTACAAAATTAATCTTTCAAAAACAGAGGCTCTCCCCATTCATATACCTACACTAGAATTAGAGATTTTACAATTAGCCTACGAATTTCAATGGTCCAGGGATACAGTAAAGCACCTGGGGTTACAACTAGGCCTGGATCTTAAATTAGTAAAAGATAAAAACTATGATCACATTTTCCAGGAGGTCTCGGTCCTCGTGGATTCTCAGAAATTCTTAGAGGTTTCCTGGTTGGGTCGGGTGGCCTACCTAAAAATGACAATTCTTCCCAAACTTCTGTACTACTTTAGATGCTTACCTCTTAATCTTTCTAAGTCAATGTTGAATAAGTTTCAATCAGTTTTTAAGAAATACATCTGGGGATCCTCGAGACCGAGAATAGCGGGTAAAATACTACAAAAATAGTTTAGTCAAGGGGGAATTGCCCTACCTAATATCCATTATTATTATGAGGCCTGCCATTTGACACACATTTCAGCCTGGTCGGCCAAGGGGGAATCACAGATGTGGAAAGATATAGAATGTTCAAGCCTGCCAAGAGGGCTTGGCTTGGAGGACTTTCCTTGGGTTCCAGCATATATCGTCTGGAAGAAATTAAGATAACAAACGAGATAGTTCTAGGTAACTTGAAAGCTTGGCATTCTCTTAGGCATTTATCAGAGATAGTTCCACATCCCTCCCTGATACATACCATCCAGGTTCTCCTTACTAACTTACCAGATACTCATGGTAACCAGTGGAGGAAGTGGTGCATCAAAACAGTATCTCAACTATACATACCGGACTCTCTACCCTTACCAGGAAATTTTAATCCATTTTTACTGAATCCCCCCCCCCCCCCCCCCTTGGCTTTCGTTCGAATATACTAGTCTGTACAAATTAT
The DNA here is from genome assembly GCF_027579735.1 of Bombina bombina. Classification (NCBI taxonomy): domain Eukaryota; kingdom Metazoa; phylum Chordata; class Amphibia; order Anura; family Bombinatoridae; genus Bombina; species Bombina bombina. Next base: position 281,146,909 of record NC_069504.1, read on the forward strand.
TATTGTCCTGGGGTTTCCCGAAATCTGCTTGGCGCCCGTTAACTAATTGGGAAAAAATGTGGTTGTCTAGGACCAAACTCCCAAAAACACTATCTTGGCATTACAATGCGATACTGACTTCCAGTAATTCGGAGAGGATTTGGCAACTTAAAGCATGAGAATATGACATGAAGGTGCTATTGTGGAAACAGGCATGCAGAGAGCCATAACTCTTACAAAAAATTATCTCCACTGTGCCAACTCAATTGAGTCATACATGAAGATTCTCTTGAGGTGGTACTACACCCCTGCTATATTATTTCAGATGTTTCCTAATATGTCCCCTATGTGCTAGTGGGAATGTGGAGAGAGGGGTACTGACATCCACGTTTGGTGGAACTGCCCAGCACTAGGTCCTGGTTGGAGTCAGGTGTTCTGGTTATGTGATGTAGTTGGGATTCCGCTTCCAAGGAGGCCAGAAATAACTCTCTTCCATGTCTTCCCTTCTAAAACACCAAAATCCAGTTCTAAACTAATCATTTTTATCTTCGCTGCCATGAAGTTGTGCATAGCAAGAGCCTGGAAGCAGTCTACACCCCCCGAAATCTCGGCAGTCATTGAGGCGATCAATTATTTTGCAAAAATGGAAGAGTTTCTATTTTAGTCTGGATAAGGAGGATTTGTATTGGGAAATTTGGGAGCCCTGGTACCACTATCTTGAAAGTAGATGAAGTTGCTCAAACTTAACCTTCTCTTCTCCCTTCCTCAGGGAGGAATGGGATATGTACCCCTTCTATTACAGCCCTCCCCGACCGCCCTTTCCCTTCACCACACCTGGAGTGATTACATGGAACATAGCCAACGGAAGTCAGACGTTTAGTTTATTTGTGAGGTATTCTATACACCTGTTGGGCAGTATGCACAGACTCATTAGTGTGACATTTGTAATGTATAAGGTCTGCCTAAACAGATACCACTGCTTGTAGTTTAAGTATTAATGCAGACTATTACGTTATGTTTGTATTTTGATGTACATATGTACAATACATGAGGTGTAACCTAAATTGACTTCTTTAAAAAAAAAAAAAGTGTCATTGCTTTACCATATAGTATATATATAAACAGTAAGCAAATAAAGCAACAGAAAATAGGAAGAAAATGAAAGGTGGAGCACTCAATGGCCTCTAGTTATCAAGCTGTCAACCGCGAATATGCTGGAATTCCACAGCGTATTTGTGGCAAGGCTGATTCGCCATAGTTATCAAGCCCTACAGACCGGCAAAAGTAGAATCTAGTGATGTAACCTACGATCCGCCGGACTCAGTCCGACACAGATCGATGGTTACGTCACTCCAGATGTTCCGAACGCAAGTTCGGCACAATCTGACTACTTTTGGAAGTTATCAAAGAACAACCAGGTACGCTTGCCACTATTCCGGCCCAGCGTACCTGGTGTTCAATCCGCCGCCCTGGAGGCGGCGGATCCCATAGAAATCAAAGGGAGTCTGACAGCAGCGAGAGCTCATGTTCGCTGCTGCCCAATATCCCATTGATTTCTATGGGAAGTGTCTGCACCTAACACCCTAACATGTACCCCGATTCTAAACACCCCTAATCTGCCCCCCCTACATCGCCGCCACCTACATTATATGTATTAACCCCTAAACTGCCGCTCCTGGACCCCGCCGCAACTAAATAAAATGCTTAACCCCTAAACTGCCGCTCCCGGACCCTGCCGCAACTATAATAAATTTATTAACCCCTAAACCGCCGCTCCCAGACCCCACCGCAACTAAATAAAATTCTTAACCCCTAAACCGCCGCTCCCGGACCCCGCCGCAACTATAATAAATTTATTAACCCCTATCCTGCCCCCCTACACCGCCGCCACCTACAGTACATTGATTAACCCCTAATCTACCCCCCAACACCGCCGCCACTATATTAAATTAATTAACCCCTAAACCTAAGTCTAACTCTAACACCCCCTAACTTAAATATTATTTAAATGAATCTAAATAAATATTCCTATAATTAAATAAATTAATCATTTTATTAGGGGGCTTAGATTAGGTGCAATTAGTTTAAACTTCTTGTAATTTTTTTTTATTTTCTGTAATTTAGAGTTGTTGTTTTTTGTACTTTAGTTATTTTTAGTTAATTTTATTTAATGCTAGGTAATTGTAGTTAATTAATTTAATTTATTTAATGATAGTGTAGTGTTAGGTGTAATTGTAACTTTTTTTATTTATTTTAGCTAGGTAGCTATTAAATAGTTAATAACTAATAGCTATTGTACCTAGTTAAATTAAATACAAAGTTGCCTGCAAAATAAAAATAAACCCTAAGATAGCTACAATGTAACTATTAGTTATATTGTAGCTATCTTAGGGTTTATTTTATAGGTAAGTATTTAGTTTTAAATAGGATTAATTTATTTAATTATAGGAATATTTATTTAGATTAATTTAAATAATATTTAAGTTAGGGGGTGTTAGGGTTAGGGTTAGACTTAGGTTTAGGGGTTAATTAATTTAATATAGTGGCGGCGGTGTAGGGGGGTAGATTAGGGGTTAATCAATGTACTGTAGGTGGCGGCGGTGTAGGGGGGGCAGGATAGGGGTTAATAAATGTAATTTAGGTGACAGAGGGCTCCGGGTGCGGCGGTTTAGGGGTTAAACAATTAATTTATTTGCGCCGGGGTCCCGGAATCGGCAGGATAGGGGTTAATAACTTTATGTAGGTGGTGGCGGTATAGGGGGCGGAAGATTAGGGGTTAATAGGTATAATGTAGGTGGAGGCGGGTCCGGGAGTGGCGGTTTAGGGGTTCATATATTTATTATAGTGGCGGCGGGGTCCAGGAGCGGCGGTTTAGGGGTTCATATATTTATTATAGGTGCGGCGGGGTCCAGGAGCGGTGGTTTAGGGGTTAGTAGGTTTATCTAGTTGCGTGGGGCTCCGGGAGCGGCGATTTAGGGGGTTAAACAGTATAGTATAGTGTGGGTGCTTAGTGACAGGCTAGCAAGAAAGCTGCGAATAAGCCGATGACCAGCGAGATCGATGACTGTCAGTTAACAACAGTCCGCTGCTCATCGCACCGTACTTGGTGCGCGGCTTTTTGACAGCTTTCTTGATAAATTTGGCGAACATATTCAGGTCCGTGGCGGCGATGTTAGGCGAGCTTAGGCGAGTGTATTGGGGCCGGCGAATGCAGGTAAGTAGTCAGGTTGATAACTAGAGGCCAATGAGTCCACCAGAAACATATAATCCATAAAAACTTGATATTCTCATATGTAACAGCCATAACACAGGGAAAATTACCTTATGGCAACAAAAAGGATAGTCAACTCAACAACAAATAAAACACAAGAGTAGGAACTAAACTATACAATAGCCAATATTTAGGAGACATATCAGGCAAGATCACTACCAGCAATGATGGTCCTATGTGGCTTCATTCCAAAAAAAATCCATGTTAAGGAAAAAAATCTAGTTCCATTTTAATATGTGTTTTTTTTAATTTAAGATTTTTTTTGTCACTAGCTGTTTGTATTCAGGGAGGGACGGGCAGTGTAATCTTTTCCAATAATGAGAAATAAGATGTTTTGCATAATTCAACATTATCTTAAACAAAGTGATTTAGTATTTATGTTTCATTTGCGGGAAATTGAGCAAAAAGAAACCAGGGGGTAAATAGACTTAATGTGAACCGGTGTCAAATACCACCACATCATTAGTTTAAAATTGGTTACTAAAGCAGAAACTGATGTGGATGATTTTATTGTTGATAGGACTTTTTTTGCCATTGTTCTGTCGTAATGTCAATTTTGAGCTCAGGTAAAAGAAGAAAGAGTTTGGGACATAAAATCAAGCAGGAGTTTGTATAAAATGGAAAAAGTTATTTCAGTATGATTTGTTTAGAACATAACGTCTCAAAAGGTGTTAGTGGTCTGCCAAGATTCCTCTTATCAGGGTTTGTAGAAATATAGTGATGTAATTAGAAGTAGGGGAGCCAGGAATTCCGTCGGATTCCGCAAAATTTCGGAATACAAAGCTCCTACAGCCCAATAAGGGTGTAAGGGGAAATACAAAGCAAAGTATCCCACACCCCTAAAGTTCAGCTAATAAGAGGATTACAGGTTACATTGCTGTTTTTATCTTTTTTCGTTAACCAACATTAGTCACCTAGGTTATTAATATTCAATAAGTCTTCTACCAGGCTTACCCATATTTTATTGCATGAGTGGAAGTTCCACTCTAAGATCCAAGATAAATGGATGGCATAGTAATAAAATAGTACATTTGGGACCTCCAACATTCCTTTTTCCTTGAATCTACATAATATATATTTTTTAATTCTGGGTTTAGTGTGGCCCCAGATAAATTGGTTCAACAAAGATTGTAATGACAGAAGAAAAGTTTTAGAAACGGGCAAAGGGGCCACTTGAAATATATAAAGGATTTTTGGAAATATAGACATTTTAAGGGCTGCTATTCTACCTAACCAAAACAAACCTAAATGGGAAATCCAGGAAGAGAGGGATGACTGAATAAGATGAAGAGAAAGGGGATCATTGGGCAACCTCGCCTAATGCCATTTAGGATTAAAACTAGACGAGACAGTACCATTGATTTTGGCAGAAGGGTGTAGGCCAATTGAGAGAGAAAGATATGGAGGAATGGTCAGACCATGTTATATGGGAAATATGGGATTTAGATATTAAAGCAAGACCAGAGTGGTCCCTTAATATATAAGTAACGCTTGTGGTGGGAGGAGAAAAAGATGTAGTTTCTTTTGGTGGGGTGCAAGGTGCACCAGGTATCAAACATTGGAATAGTTAGTAAATCCTTCAACACCAATTTAATAGTGTTCTTTGATAGGTGGGAATGTCTGGTAGATGTGTCTAGGCTAGAAATAAGGGGTAAATTAAAATCACCTCTAACGCACAAAGGGCATTTAACTACATCTGTGACTCTATTCATTACCTGTAGAAAAAAGGAAGCATGGGAAGTTTGTGGAACATATATATTGACTAAAGTAATAGGCCTATTAAATATAAGGCCTACTAAAATGATCACCTTTAATTATCACCATCTAAATATGATAATTAAAATGCCATGTCATTTAAAAAAAAAATATATAAATACCCCGTTAGTCTTTTGTGGAATTGGAAGCAAAGAATTGTGTGGGATAATGGATCTTCGATAAATGTGTGGGGTCTGACTCTAGCAGATGGGTCTCCTGAAGGAAGACAATACCAGCCTTTTCTTGATGAAATCATTAAGTGTTATTGAGCGTTTGTGAGGGTAGCAAAATCCTTTTACATTCTGGGTGAAAATATAGAGAGGTTTGGTAGGTGAGGTGGATTGTGATGCATCATTCATTTATACAGTTGTAAGATGGAGCGATCTCACCTGATATTCAGGAGTAAAAGGCCTATTGAAAATGGAGACAAATAGAAATGTAAACATTAGAGAGACCTGTGAAATATACAAACAAATGTAAAAACCAATGGCATTTGTAAATTATCACAAACTTTATCACATTACATTATGCAGGTTGTGGGATGGTAAAGGAGACATTGAGTAAAACAGAAAACATTAAAACAATATCTAAGAAAGCAAAAATAATTTAAACAACAAAGAAGATCAATAACAATTATTGCTCAAGCATGCCAAAGTAATTGTGTGCAGGACAAAATGGAGTATCCAAGTAGGAATCCGAGGCTTCTTGAATTCATATGGGAAGGATAGGGGATGGGAAGGGAAGGGAAGGATAGAGTTAGCATTGTGGAAAATGCCTATGTGGTAAACTATCTGACAGAAATCCTAAGTATAAACTTCACAGAGTAGAGAGACTAGCTAGCTAAACATTAACAAACCATTAAACACATAAACAGTATAAATATAATCTCAGGAGTCTTTAAATGTCCTGGAGTGGTCTTAATCCTAGGTTTCTTCTTTGTAACTCAGGGAGCCTGCATCGAGTAATTGACATCTTTAGATGGTGATCAGACTGTTGATTGTGAAGGAGGGTTTGATTAATGTGGGTCAGGAGGAGTAATACCAAGTGTTGAGAAAAAAGTTGGAATATCTGATGGGGATTTACATGAGTATTTTCCCTATTTGAAGAACAGGTAGTGCAAAAGGAAAACTCCACAACTGTACTGTATTTTCTTATCTCATAAGAGGGAGATCAATGGGGAGAGCTTGTATTCGACTGTTTTGAAACTGAAAGTCCAGTTTACTTCTTGCCAAAGATAATATATTTTATTTGCAAGTAAAACACAAAAATCAGGCTATAACCTCTCTAGCACAAAGCACTCTATGGGGGATATTTATCAAAGAGTCAACTATGTTGCATTCGCCGGCATCAATACACTCGCCTAACATCGCCAAACATCGTGGCCGCGGATGTCAATACGCTCTCCTTATTTATAAAATAAGCCGTCAAAAACACGTGCACCACGTACGGGGCGATCTCGCGTCTATTCGTCTTTTTCAGCAGCTTTATTTATACCATTTCACTAAACGCCGCTACTATACTAAAATGTTTAACCCCTAATCCGCCACTCCCCAACACTGCCGCAACATAAATACAGTTATCAACCCCTATCCTGCCGCTCCCCGACACATAAATAAAGTTATTAACCCCTAAACCTCTGGCCTCCCACATCACCACCACTAACTAAACCTATTAACCCCTAAACCGTCAGCCCCCCACATCGCAAAAAAACTACATTAAGCTATTAACTTTAAATTAAAATTACAACATCCCTATCTTCAAATAAATAAAAACTTACCTGTAGAATTAAAATAAACTAATTTAAAGCTATTAATTAACCTACCCTAACTATTATACTACAATTAAATTAAACTACCAATTAAAAAAACTAAATTACATATTAAAAAACCTAACCCAACTTAAATTATTTAAATATACAATTAAACATTATTACAAAGTCCTAAATTACAAAAAAAACAAAAGACACTAAATTACAAAAAAACAAACACTAAATTACGAAAAATAACAAACCAAATTATCAAAAAACATAATTTATGCTTACCTGATAAATTTATTTCTCTTGTGATGTATCGAGTCCACGGATTCATCCTTGCTTGTGGGATATTCTCCTCCCCTACAGGAAGTGGCAAAGAGAGCACCCACAGCAGAGTTGCCTATATAGCTCCCCCCTTAGCTCCACCCCCCAGTCATTCGACTGAAGGCTAGGAAGAAAAAGGAGAAACCATAGGGTGCAGTGGTGACTGAAAGTTTAAAAATAAAAATATATATGCCTGTCTTAAAAAACAGGGCAGGCCGTGAACTCGATACATCACAAGAGAAATACATTTATCAGGTAAGCATAAATTATGTTTTCTCTTGTAAGATGTATCGAGTCCACGGATTCATCCTTACTTGTGGGATACCAATACCAAAGCTTTAGGACACGGATGAAGGGAGGGACAAGACAGGGACCTTAAACAGAAGGCACCACTGCTTGTAGATCCTTTCTCCCAAAAATAGCCTCCGAAGAAGCAAAAGTATCAAATTTGGAAAATTTGGAAAAAGTATGAAGCGAAGACCAGGTCGCCGCCTTACAAATCTGTTCAACAGAAGCCTCATTTTTAAAAGCCCATGTGGAAGCCACAGCTCTAGTAGAATGAGCAGTAATCCTTTCAGGAGGCTGCCGTCCAGCAGTCTCATAGGCTAAACGGATGATGCTTTTCAGCCAAAAGGAAAGAGAGGTAGCCGTAGCCCTTTGACCTCTCCACTTACCATAATAAACAACAAACAAAGAAGATGTTTGACGGAAATCTTTAGTTGCTTGTAAGTAGAATTTTAAAGCACGAACCACAACAAGATTGTGTAAAAGACGTTCCTTGTTAGATGAAGGATTAGGACACAAAGAAGGAACCACAATCTCTTGATTGATATTCTTATTAGAAACAACCTTAGGAAGAAACCCAGGTTTTGTACGTAAAACCACCTTATCTGCATGGAAAACAAGGTAAGGGTAATCACATTGTAAAGCAGATAGCTCAGAAACTCTTTGAGCCGAAGAGATAGCTACTAAAAACAAAACTTTCCAAGATAAAAGCTTAATATCTATGGAATGCATAGGTTCAAACGGAACCCCTTGAAGAACATTAAGAACTGTTTAGGCTCCATGGCGGAGCAACAGGTTTAAATACAGGCTTGATTCTGATCAAAGCCTAACTAAATGCTTGAACGTCTGGGACATCTGCCAGACATTTGTGTAGTAGAATAGACAGCAGATATTTGACCTTTAAGAGAACTAGCAGATAATCCCTTCTCCAAACCTTCTTGGAGAAAAGACAGTATTCTAGGAATCCTAATCTTACTCCATGAGTAACCCTTGGATTCACACCAATAAAGATATTTGCGCCAAATCTTATGATAAATCTTCCTGGTGACAGGCTTTCTAGCCTGAATCAGGGTATCAATGACCGATTCAGAGAAACCACGCTTTGATAAAATCATGCATTCAATCTCCAAGCAGTCAGACGCAGAGAAATTAGATTTGGATGCGTGAACGGGCCTTGAATTAGAAGGTCCCGCCTCATTGGCAGAGTCCACGGTGGAACCGAGGACATGTCCACTAGGTCTGCATACCAAGTCCTGCGTGGCCACGCAGGAGCTATCAGAATTACCGAAGCTCTCTCCTGCTTGATTCTGGCAACCAGACGTGGAAGGAGAGGAAACGGTGGAAATACATAAGCCAGATTGAAGGACCAAGGCACTGTTAGAGCATCTATCAGTACCGCCTTGGGATCCTGGGACCTGGACCCGTAATGAGGAAGCTTGGCATTCTGACGAGACGCCATCAGATCCAATTCTGGTGTGCCCCATAGCTGAATCAGTTGGGCGAATACCTCCGGATTAGTTCCCACTCCCCCGGATGAAGAGTCTGACGACTTAGAAAATCCGCCTCCCAGTTCTCTACTCCTGGGATTGCTGAGAAATGGCAAGAGTGATCCTCTGCCCACCAAATTATTTTGGTTACTTCCATCATCGCTAGAGAACTCCTTGTTCCTCCCTGATGATTGATAAAAGCTACAGTCGTGATGTTGTCCGACTGAAACCTGATGAATTTGGCCGCAGCAAGCTGAGGCCACGCCTGAAGCGCATTGAAAATCGCTCTCAGTTCTAGAATGTTTATTGGGAGGAGAGCTTCCTCCCAAGACTATAAGCCCTGTGTTTTCAGGGAGTTCCAGACTGCACCCCAGCCTAACAGCCTGGCAACTGTCATTACAATGAGCCACTGGCCTGCGGAAGCACATTCCCTGAGACAGGTGGTCCTGAGACAACCACCAGAGAAGAGAATCTCTGTTCTCCTGGTCCAGATGCAGTTGAGGAGATAAGTCTGCATAATCCCCACTGTTTGAGCATGCCATAATTCCACTGTTTGAGCATGCATAGTTGCAGTGGTCTGAGGTGTAGACAAGCAAAAGGAACTATGTCCATTGCCGCTACCATGAGTCCGATTACTTCCATACACTGAGCCACTGATGGCTGAGGAATGGAATGAAGAGCTCGGCAAGTGGATAAGAGTTTTAACTTTCTGACCTCCGTCAGAAATATTTTAATTTCTACCGAGTCTATCAGAGTCCCTAGGAAGGAAACTCTTGTAAGAGGGAAGAGAGAACTCTTTTTTAGGTTCACCTTCCACCCGTGAGATGTCAGAAAAGCCAACACGATGTCTGTGTGAGACTTGGCTAGCTGGAAAGTCGACGCCTGAATTAAGATGTCATCTAGATAAGGCGCCACTGCTATGCCCCGTGGTCGTAGAACCGCCAGAAGGGACCCTAGCACTTTTGTGAAAATTCTGGGAGCCGTGGCCAACCCGAAGGGAAGGGCCACAAACTGGTAATGCCTGTCCAGAAAGGTGAATTTGAGGAATTGATGATGATCTCTGTGAATAGGGATGTGTAGATACGCATCCTTTAAGTCCACGGTAGTCATATATTGACCCTCCTGGATCAGAGGTAGAATAGTCCGAATACTCTCCATCTTGAATGATGGAACTTTGAGGAACTTGTTTAGAATTTTGAGATCCAAGATTGGTGTGAAATTTCCCTCTTTCTTGGGAACCACAAACAGGTTTGAATAAAAAACCCTAGCCCCTGTTCCTCCTTTGGGACTGGGCGAATCACCCCCATGGTATGTAGGTCTTCTACACAGCGTAAGAATGCCTCTCTCTTTGTCTGGTTTACAGACAATCGAGAAATGTGAAATCTCCCCCTTGGAAGGGAGCCCTTGAATTCCAGAAGGTATCCCTGGGACACAATTTCTAAAGCCCAGGGATCCTGAACATCTCTCGCCCAAGCCTGAGGAAAGAGAGAGAGTCTGCCCCCTACTAGATCCGGTCCCAGATCGGGGGCTACCCCTTCATGCTGTCTTAGAGGCAGCTGCAGGCTTCATGGCCTGTTTACCCTTGTTCCAAGCCTGCTTAGGTCTCCAGACTGACTTGGATTGGGCAAAATTCCCCTCTTGCTTTGTAGCAGAGGAAGCTGAAGCGGGACCACTCTTAAAGTTCCGAAAGGAACAAAAATTATTTTGTTTGGCCCTCATCTTATTTGATCTATCCTGAGGGAGGGCATGACCCTTCCCTCCAGTGATGTCTGAAATAATCTTCTTCAGTTCAGGCCCGAATATGGTCTTACCCTTGAAAGGAATGTTCAAAAGTTTAGATTTAGATGACACATCAGCAGACCAGGACTTAAGCCATAACGCCCTGCGTGCTAAAATGGCAAAACCTGAATTCTTTCCCGCTAATTTAGCCATTTGAAAAGCGCCATCTGTAATGAAAGAATTAGCCAACTTATGTGCCTTAATTCTGTCCATAATTTCCTCTAATGGAGTCTCCATTTGAAGAGCCTCTTCTAGAGCCTCAATTCAGATAGCAGCTGCAGTCGTTACAGGAACAATGCACGCAATAGGTTGGAGAGAAAAACCTTGATGAACAAAAATTTTCTTCAGGAGACCCTCTAATTTTTTATCCATAGGATCTTTGAAAGCACAACTGTCCTCGATAGGTATAGTTGTATGCTTAGACAGAGTAGAAATAGCTCCCTCCACCTTAGGAACTGTCTGCCATGAGTCCCTTATGGTATCAGATATGTGAAACATTTTCTTAAAAACAGGAGGGGGAGTGAACGGAATACCTGGTCTATCCCACTCCTTAGCAATAATATTCACAATCCTCTTAGGGACTGGAAAAACATCAGTGTAAACAGGAACCTCTAAGTATCTATCCATTTTACACAATTTCTCTGGGACCACTATAGGGTCACAATCATCTAGAGTTGCTAATACCTCCCTAAGCAATAAGCGGAGGTATTCAAGCTTAAATTTAAATGCCGTCATATCAGAATCTGTCTGAGGAAGCGTCTTTCCTGAATCAGAAATTTCTCCCTCAGATAACAAATCCCTCACCCCTTCAGAGCATTGTGAGGGTATATCAGAAACGGCTACTAAAGCGTGAGACGGCTCAGCATTTTTCCTTAACCCAGAGCTGTCCCGCTTTCCTTGTAAACCAGGCAGTTTGGACAAAACCTCAATGAGAGTTGTATTCATAACTGTGGCCATGTCTTGTAAAGTAAATGAATGTGACACACTAGAGTTACTTGGCGTCACTTGTGTGGGCGTTACTGGTTGTGACACTTGGGGAGAGATAGATGGCGAACCCTCATTTACTTCTGACTGAGAATCATCTATTGCTCTATTTTTAAGTGCTAATATATGTTCTTTATAATTAATAGACATATCAGTACATTTGGGACACATTCTAAGAGGGGGTTCCACAATGGCATCCAAACATATTGAACAAGGATTTTCCTTGGTATCAGACATGTTAAACAGGCTAGTAATGTAACAAGCAAGCTTGGAAAACACTGTAATCAAAGTAAATAACACTTAGAAATAAAACGGTACTGTGCCTTTAAGAGAAAAAAAGCTGCACAAGTTCTGCAAAACAGTGTAAAAAAGCAGTAAACTTAACGAAATTTTTACAGTATTATCTTACAGCCTTAGTAACTTTGCACAACTATGCAAATAAACAATTAACCCCTTAATGGCAAAACCGGATTGAAAAAACATCAAAACCGTTAAAAAAGACTTTCAGCACCTTGCCACAGCTCTGCTGTGGCGCCTACCTGCCCTTCAAAACGATTTGTGGGGAAAAAACCTCCTTTACAGCCCTCAAACACAGCAGGATCAGTTGGATGACTCTTAAGGAAAAGAAACTGCACAACTGAGGCGTGAAAAAAGGCCCCTCCCACCTCACTCAATGTTTTGAGGCCTATTAGAAAAACACCTGAGTGTCTCTTAATTAACCATGTGGGTTAAAAACCCTAACAAAAGCCACAAAGACCCCTTCAGTCCCTTCAAAAAACATTATAATTGCATCATTTACTTGAACAAACAAAAAACTTTTTTTTTTTTTAACAGTGTCACCAGTAACAAATGAGCCCTTCAAGCAAGCTGAAAGTCCTATCCAAGTGTCTGAAATACAGCTTACCCTTTCTCCATGGGGATATTGCCAGCCCTTTCTAGAATAAACACAGTCTGTCTAGAAAAACATAGACTGAACATACCTCATATGCAGCTTAGCATGCAAACCGTTCCCCCAACTGAAGTTTTCCTGTACTCTTCAGCCCTTGTGAGAACAGCAGTGGATCTTAGTTACAAAGTGCTAAGATCATAAACCTCCTTGCAGAAATATTCATCTCTTTTTCTGCCAAAGAGTAAATAGTACACACCGGCACCATTTAAAATAACAAACTTTTGCTTGAGAAATAAAAAACTAACATTTTTGTCACCACACTCGCTCTGCACTTCCTACTTACTTAGAGTAGGCAAAGAGAATGACTGGGGGGGTGGAGCTAAGGGGGGAGCTATATAGGCAGCTCTGCTGTGGGTGCTCTCTTTGCCACTTCCTGTAGGGGAGGAGAATATCCCACAAGTAAGGATGAATCCGTGGACTCGATACATCTTACAAGAGAAATAAAAATAATTACACCTAATCTAATTCCCTATCAAAATAAAAAGCCCCCCCCCAAAAATAAAAAAAAACCCTAGCCTACAATATACTACCAATGGCCCTTAAAAGGGCCTTTTGTGGGGCATTGCCCCAGAGATAACAACTCTTTTACCTGGCAAAAAAAATACAAACACCCCCCCCCCCGAACAGTAAAACCCACCACCCAACCAACCCCCCCAAATAAAAAAACTATCTAAAATAACCTAAGCTACCCATTGCCCTGAAAAGGTCATTTGTATGGGCATTGCCCTTAAAAGAGCATTTAGCTCTTTTACTGTCCAGACCCTAATCTAAAAATAAAACCCACCCAAAAAAACCTTAAAAAAAAAATAACACTAACCACTGACGATCCACTTACAGTTCTAGAAGTCCCGCTTAAAGGATCCATCCAGCTGGCGAAGTCCTCATCCAGGCGGCAAGAAGTCTTCATCCATGCGGAAAGAAGTCTTCATCCAGGCAGCCTTTTCTATCTTCATCCAGCTGGATGAAGATAGAAAATGGGAGCTCAATAGAATGAAAGTTCAATCCTATTGGCTGATTGGAACCACCAATAGAATGAGAGCTCAATCCTATTGGCTGATTAGAATAGCCAATAGGATTTTAGCAGCTCTAATTCCTATTGGCTGATTGAAATCTTTCAGCCAATAGGAATGCAAGGGACGCCATCTTGGATTGCGTCACTTTCTTAGAAGAATCAGTGTACAGCGGAGACCGTATGAAGAGGATGCTCTGCGCAGGATGTCTTCAGGATGGATCCGCTCCGCGCCAGCTGGATGAGGATAGAAGAGGCCGCCTGGAATAGATTTCTTGCGGCCTGGATGAGAACTTCACTGGCTGGATGGATCCTTCAAGCAGGACTTCAAGAACTGTAAGTGGATCGTCGGGGGTTAGTGTTAGGTGTTTTAAGTTTTGTTTTGGTGGGTTTTATTTTTAGATTAGGGTCGGGGCAGTAAAAGAGCTTAATGCCCTTTTAAGGCAATGCCCCACAAAAGGCCCTTTTAAGGGCCATTGGCAGTTTATTGTAGGCTAGGGTTTTTTTATTTTGGGGGGCTTTTTTATTTTAATAGGGATATTAGATTAGGTGTAAAAAAATGTATTATTGATAATTAGGTTTGTTATTTTTCGTAATTTAGTGTTTGTTTGTTTTTGTAACAGTGTTTGTTTTTGTAATTTAGGACTTTGAAATAATGTTTAATAGTATATTTAAATAATTTTAGTAGGGTTAGGTTTTTTAATATGTAATTTAGTTTATTTAATTGGCAGTTTAATTTAATTGTAGTATAATAGTTAGGGTAGCTTAATTAACCCCTTGAGTGCTAAGCACTTTCCCACCTGGGTGCTAAGATTTTTTAAGGTTTTTTTTTATTTTAATTTTTTTACTTTTAAATGTTTTTTCCAGACCCCCAAAACTTACTCTGTTGGAAAGGTTAGATGATTACCTTTCCAACTGTGGGTCTTAGGGGTCTGTAGCTGCTTAGATGCCTGAGATATAGGCTTCTAAGCAGCATGCCCCCTGCTCTTATACTTAACATTAAGTATAAATAAAGTTGTGCGTTGACGTCATCACATTATTGCGCGTGATGTTACTGTGCATCACGTGAAGCCCCGGCGATGCCAGTCACTATGCAGGCCCGATCGCCGGGGTAGGAGCGGGTGGGAGCACCCAGATCTCCCTCAAGGTGGGAGAGTGCTCATGACGGCTCTGAGCCGTCATTAGCACCAGAGTGAGAAACTCTGTGACGGCTCAGAGCCGTCATTAGCACTCAAAGGGTTAATAGTTTAAAATTATTTTTTTTAATTCTACAGGTAAGTTTTAATTTATTTGAAGATAGGGATGTTGTAATTTTAATTTAAAGTTAAGGGGTTGTAAGGTTTTGGGGTTAATAGCTTAATGTAGTTTTTTGCGATGTGGGGGGCAGACGGTTTAGGGGTTAATAGGTTTAGTTAGTGGTGTTGATGTGGGAGGCCAGAGGTTTAGGGGTTAATAACTTTATTTAGGTTGCGGCGGTGTTGGGGGCACCAGATTAGGGGTGTTTAGACTCGGGGTTTATGTTATGCTGTTAGGTATAAACGTGTTTTTTTCTAACCTAGAAATCAATGGGGTATCCTTCATTCTCTTGCAGCATCGAACATAAGCTTTTGGTGCTTTCATACTCCCATTGATTTCTATAGCATCCGAGGCATCAAGGGTGGCAGATTGAAAACCAGGTACGATGTGTCGGAATAGCCATGAGCTTACCTGTTAGAAGTTTGATAAATTGGAAAAAGTGTCAAATAGAGCCAAATGTGTATTTGGAACATCTGTAATGATGTAAGCATCAATCTGCGTTGGATTGAGATCACGGGATCGTATGTTACGTCACAAATTTCAACATTTGCCGATCTTGAAGCTTTGATAACTAGGTCGGATCAATCTCGCAACAATTAGGATGCGGAATTCCAGCGTATTTTCGGCTCCCATGGATTCTCTCTATGCAGATATTATCAATGTCAGAGGACTCATCAGCTAGAGCATTAAAAACATCCAAGTTGTAGAGATGTAGAAGTTATACATAATATTAAAAAATGAAGTGAACAATCTAACTTAAAAGGAAATATAATTAAAAATTATTTTTTTTCATTTAGAATTTAATATCATTACATTTTACATTTAATATTATTGTCTTTTTAATGCACTATTATTGTATTTGAATTTGGGACATATGTTTGTCAGTGGGTAAATGTATCTACAACTAAGAGCTCGCTTCCATTGAGTCTTTATTCGGTTTGCGTTCATTCGCAAACTGTTAAATATGCTGTTGAAAGCAATATTGTTTATTGACTGTTTCAAATGTCGCGTTATACCTCAATATCGGCAGCCGGACTTCAAATAATTGTGGTATGTCACTTTAAATTAAAAGGATAGTGTATTCACAATTAAACATTCAGGAATCAGATAAATCATTCAATTCCAATCAACTTATATATGTACCTATAATCAATTTAATTTCGTTATGTTTATTATTTTAATCATGTATTTAATTTTAGGAGCCGTTCCATGTAATGTTCAGCACCTGTGTTGCATTTGCTGATTGTTGCATTTAGATAACAATCATCAAGTGCTCCCCACGTGCAGAATCAAAATGGGTAGGTTCCTAAGATAACATTCCTGTTTTACAAAATTACAGATGATAATGAAGTTAAATAGATTATAGGATTACACATTTAAGTATATAAATACTGCATGCTCTGATTCATGAGTTTTATTTTGAATAGACTATCCCTTTAAGAAATATATCAGATGCTCATTTCAAAGAGACAAATCCAGATATAATATAATCCTTAAAATAAAGATACATTATCAATACATACAATCCACTGAGATTGCACACTTGAATGGCATGGTTACCTGATAGAAAATAATATAGAAAAATAAGTCAAAGGAAATAAGTTGTTTATCATGAAGATGAGTTCTATTACAGATTTACCCTCATTCAAATGTAATTTTCAATGTGAAAATCATTGAACATATTTATTCAATACAAAATGATGACACATGAAAGTGTAATGTGTCATGTAGTATTAATATTTATAAAATATATGTAATATGTCTGCTAAAGCAGAGAATACATTTGCAATATTTAGACTATTAACCAAAATACCTAAGTGCTAAATATTACATACTTCAAGAGATTTGAAGTATTGTCTTTAACATGGAGTTATTGAAACAATTTAAAAGTGCATTGGTCCCAGGGAGAGTCTGTGTCTGTTCATATTATGTCAATTAAAATGTATTAATTTCCTCCATATCATGGCAATCACATATATGTTGTGCATACATCAGTGCTTAAATATCATAGAGATGCATTTCTCTAATCAGTCTAAATATTTAATAATATTCTTGACAAAAAAGAGTGCATTAGTCAATAATAGGTATAGATTTCAGATATTACATTCCACACATGACTATAAGCATGAATGCAAAGTATTTGGCCATATCAACAGGAAGGAGTATTTACTTTTCAACTCTTCTACAACTGGATAACCCTTATTAGCTTCATCTGAAGGAGCAAACAACATATGCTTGTGGAATATTAATCATAAAATTTACACATTCCACGTTGACTAATGTTAGATAGCATATACTGTATTAATTTCAGACACGTATCCTCAAATATTATTAAATGGCATAACATTCTCGATAGAAGTACACAAACATTTATTTATTAACAATGTACACCTGCATATTAATTGACATCATGTGAAATAAAAATGAATAAAGCTGTTAATGTTTTGAAAATAAACAGCTATTAAAACAATTTGGAAACATATTTTCTAATTTTGATTAGAAAAATATATGCATATTTATGAGATGGAAATTGCACTTAAAAAAGTGCTTCAAACAAAAAAATAGATATTATATATCTGGAAATAATTTAAAAAGAAAAATATTTATTAATGCCTGTGGCGGGATTTAGCCTTTGGAGGAGAGGTACTTGGGATGGAAGTGTGGCGTCTTGTGCGACACACACCAGCTGACTGGGAGGCTAAAGCATGTGATTCAGGGTCCTGCAGGGAGATAACGGAGGATGCGAGTGAGGAGGGAGTTTGCGGCCTATCTGCAAGCCTCTCCACTGTCTCCGCCAGGCGACGAGTGAGGCATTATGTATGTCCATCTGGCTCTGTAGCCTCCTGAAATCATACTGCTGCTGGAGCCTAGTAAGCCTAAGCTCCCTGTGAATGAGCCTCAGTAGAGCATCCTGCTGGGACTGTGCGGGGATATTGGATTCCATGGGGGGGACTTGTGGCTCCATAGGTGTCTCCGGCACATATTCCTGGCTCTGTGTGGGGTTGTCGTCACTCAGTCTTGGGGACTGTGTGGGTGGCTCAATATCCAATTGAGGACAGGCATTGGTGGGTGGTGGTGGTGATTGTTGTTGTGGTGGTGGTGGTGGCGGCGGCGGCATTTGTTGTGCCATGGAAGGGTGCTGGATCTGCTGTTGAGGTGGCATATATTACAGATGCTGCTGTGGAGGATGCATCTGCTGATGCTGTGGCAGTGAAGGATGCATCTGCTGATGCTGTGGTAGTGAAGGATGCATCTGCTGATGCTGTGGTGGTGGAGGATGCATCTGATAATGCTGTGGTGGTGGAGGATGCATCTGATGATATGTCCTCACGGATGAATATGGGGATGGGGCAGGAACATTTTCAACCTCATCGGCCAGAGGCTGTTGTTCATCCCCTTCAAGCATGCTGAGATAGGAGTATCCAGCTTCAATAACATAATAATATATATATATATATATATATATATTATATCTGTATAAACTTAAACATATTTAACCAGAGGTGTATATTTAAAGATTGTGCCTCCAAGCGACTCTTTGTATTACACATAGTCCATATATATGATATAGATAGAAAGAATTAAAATCTATACCCTTGCTTCTTTGAGCAGATAGCCACTCCAGAAATCAGGATGAATATATCCACTACAACTATATTAAGATGCACTTAAAGGGGCAGTAAAGTAAAAATTAAACTTTCATGATTCAGACAGAGCATGCAATTTTAGGCAACTTTATATTTTACTCCTATTATCATATTTTCTTCCTTCTCTTGGTATCTTTATTTGAGAAGCAAGAATGTAAAGCTTAAGAGCCAGCCAATTTTTGTTTCAGAACCTGGGTTGCTGTTGCTTATTGGGTGGCTAAATGTAGCCACCAATCACGAGCGCTAGCCAGGGTGCTGAACAAAAAATGCAAAGTCTCCTTAGCTTATATTCCTACTTTTTCAAATAAAGATACCAAGAGAACAAAGAAATATTGATAATAGTAGTACATTAGAAAGTTGCTTAAAATTGCTGCTCTATCTGAATCATGAAATAAAAACATTGGGTTTACTATCACTTTAAGTTAATGTGCAAATCCAACTTTGAACCATGTAAAACATTACTTGTACTCATCCTACCTAGGTATGTTTTCCACTGATGCTTGAACACAATTGATTACTAAACATATATAATATATGAACATTCTATATTCTGTATTACACATGTGTATGATTACATTGATATTTTAAAAAACAAAGCCTATATATATTTCTGATGTTTATATATATTTGTTAGAAATAAAACATTTATTACATATGATATTTAATATTCACCTTCATGGACCTCTTCAGCTGGCACTGATGTGTCCATTGTCCCCTTACATCCTAGGACCGCTTCACCCGAGATGACATTGGACAGCATCTCCTCCCATGACTTTAGGTGAATTCTCTTGCTAGGATCATCACCTGTCCCATGTGCGTATTTGGCCTGCTGTGCCATCTTCACTTTTGTTTCCCTCCTGCAGTCATGATATCAGTGTTTTATGCTGGCAGTAGAACGATTACGTCCTAAGCAGCTGACAGCCACTCGAATCTCCTCCCACAGCTTATTCCGGACACCTGCCCTCAGGTTAGGGTTCTCCAGCTCAGGTGCCCTCTCCAAGTAGGCCTCAACAAGAGCCTCCTTCTACTCCTCAGAGTACCTCTCCTCTCTAAGCCTGCCCTTCACACCTGAAGGGCCAGCAGACAAAGACTCTCCCTCCTGTGACTGGGGACCAGCCCTCTCTACCTCCTCTGTCCGTGCAGGCTGTGACAGGCTACCACCAGCCCCACCCCCACTTGCCACAGTCTGCCCCACTCTCCCTTTTCTTTGGGTGCCTAGTTGAGGCTGACTCCTCCTCACTCCTCCCACCTCCACTCCTCTTCCACCCTCTCTCCTTCCCTCCTCTGCCAGGATTTGAGGAAGGACAAATCCTCTACCCAAACCTCGGCCCCTAGTCCTGCCCATACTACTCCCTACTTACCCCCTCCCCCTATCCACCCTCTCCACTGCCCTCCCCCTAGCCACCCCCTTCCCAACTCCACTAGGCCTATCCATCACTTTCTCCTTCCTCCCTAACTCTAACCTAGCACTAAAGTCCCTAGCTTAACTAACTACAGTAATTCACCTAACTAAACCCTAAATTAAATATCCCCAAAACTTACTACCTAACCTATCTAGACCCTAGCTATCTCTATTCTATATCCCTCCAAATAAAAATAAAATGTGGGGGTGAAAATAAACAAAGGGATGTAAATGAGAAAAGGGATGGGCTAAATATAAAAAAAAGGATTATAACAAAATTAAAGAAAAATAATAAGGGATGCAAATGAAGAACGGGATGAGCTATATAGTCAAGTGAAATAAAAAAATATGGGATGTTTAAAAAAAAAAAAAGGATGGGCAAAATGTATAAATGAAAAAAAAGTGAAATAAAGTTATATAGTGGGGAAGGGAAGGATAGTAAAAGGGGGGATGGGAAGTGGGATAAGGGGGTTAATGAAAGGAGTAATAAAGGAAGATGGGGATATGGGGGGTTAATGAAATAAAAAAAGATGTGAATGTGTTTGTATCAAATAAAAGTGTGTGTGTGTTTGTGTATATAAACTAATGTGTGTTAATTAACTAATGTATGGATGTGTGTGTGTGTGTTCCTAATATTATATGAGGCCTACAATAAGAATATATGAAAAACAAATATCCAACTATCCACTAACTCTCAAAAAAATATCCAAACCACCAAACTCCTACCAGCGCAACTAGCTCCCGTGTCTTTCTCTCTAGAGGCGCTCACAGGTAAAGAGTGCAGGTGCAAACCGTTATTCTTATAGACAGAGGTCGGGTTACCATGGCAATGCACTTGTTATGGCGCGCTTTTCGTCGAATCCAACATCGGTTGGCATCGCAAACTTACGTACAGTCGAAAGAGCGACTGCGCGGAACACGCTAATCTTTTCAATGGAAACCTGGTACTAAAATAAAGCAGTAAATTAGTTTTAGCTGTCGGACGCTTTGGTAGCTTACGGCTCCATTTTTAAAGACTCAATTTGAGCTCTAAATGAGGATGCTTGCTCTTCATTTACATTATAGTGAAAAATTGCATGATCTAATTTGTAAGAGCATGTGGTTTTATCACTATCGACCCTGCAATCCTATATGTTTAACCACTGCAAATGAGTTAAACACACAGTTGAAGTAATGCTCAGGAGTCAAAGAGAACTGTCAATCAACAACACAGCAACACATATTACACAGATTACGCAGCTGGGTAGTGTGGCTAGCATTACTGATCGGTTCAGTGGCAGTTTCTGCTCAGGGACAGTGGTTCTTTGTTGCTCTCAAGTGGTACTTTAACTGGGTTTTTAACCCGTTTGTTTGGGTAAACATACAGCATTGCAGGGTTGATAGTAATACAATTACATAGTCTAGTGAATGAGAGCATGTAATTTGTTCACTTTAATGATCCTTTATTTAGTTCTCCCTTTACAAACAGCCCAAATAAAGATTGACACTTGCATTTGGTAAATATCCTCACACTTGAGACTAACATTTGATAAATATCTTCACACCTGAGATTGACATTTGCATTTGGTAAATATCTTCACACCTGAGATTGACATTTGCATTTGGTAAATATCTTCACACCCGAGATCACTTGTATTTGATAAATATCTTCACAGCTGAGATTGAAACTCGCATTTGGTAGATATTTTCACACCCGAGATCACTTGTATTTGGCATATATCTTCATAGCTGATATTGACACTTGCATTTCACATGTATTTGGTAAATATCTTGATAGCTCAGATTGAAACTTGCATTTTGTAAATATCTTCACACCTGAGATCACTTTTATTTGGTAAATATCTTCACAGCTGAGATTGACACTTGCATTTGGTAAATATCTTCACACCCAAGATCACCTGTATTTGGTAAATATCTTCACAGCTGAGATTGAAATTTGCATTTGGTAAATATATTTAAACCAGAGGTCACCTGTATTTGGTAAATATCTTCACAGCTGAGATTGACAATTGCATTTGGAAAATATCTTCACACCTGAGATTGACACTTATATTTGGTAAATATCTTCACAGCTGAGATTGACACTTGCATTTAGTAAATATCTTCACACCTCGGATTGACACTTGCAGTTGGTAAATATCTTCACAGCTGAGCTTGGCACTTGTATTTGGAAAATGTATTCATAAATGCAATTGACACTTGCATCTGGTAAATTTCTTCACAAATTAGATTGACACTTACATTTGGTAAATATCTTCACACCTGAGATCACTTGTATCTGCTAAATATCTTCACACCCAAGATCACTTATATTTGGTAAATATCTTCACACCTGAGATTGACACTTGTATTTGGTAAATATCTTCACACCTGAGATTGACACTTGTATTTGTTAAATATATTCATACCTGAGATTGACACTTGTATTTGGTAAATATCTTCACACCTGAGATTGACACTTGTATTTGGTAAATATATTCATACCTGAGATTGACACTTGCATTTTGTAACTATCTTCACAGCTGAGGCTAGCTCTAGTTAAGTTCCTTACAAGTAATTCATTTTTTCCAAATGATAAATTTTACCTGCGGGAGTGTATTAAATTGTTCACAAATAACTCCTTAGCCTTTATATTGGCATTCGAAAAAGCTGATTTAACCTGTGGTATCCCTACCTATACTGAAATGTTCTATACCTAGGTATAGGCTATTGAGAAACTATGTTAACACAGCCAGCAGAATTAATTACACTCACAGTGGGAGGTGGAAGAGACAAAGCTCTAAAATGTATATTTTTAATTGTTCTTACTAAGTATTGTACAGAGACAGAGATAAGAAAAGGAAACATTTGAGTGATAAGATAATGAGATCTGATCTGTCTGCAAGCTTAGACTATTTTGATGGGCTTTTTTTTTTGCAAAAAGAAGCACAAATGAGCAATTTCTCATACGTGTTACACACTGCAGCTGGTATATCAAGTCATGGAGAATGCATTCAACAAAAAACAATTTTACAGTGAACTGTCCTTTTAAATTAAGGTTCCTAACAAGTCAGTAAATGAAGTCTGTTCATTGTGAATTGCCGACTTGCTTTACTTCTACTAGTAAGTTGGCTGATTTGTTTTTTACAAAAGTCCTCTTGAACCCACTTAGGCTGTGCAAGTCAGTTGTATAGGGTGGTTTGCATTTTGAGAATGGCTGATTTGGAGATTTTTTTTTCTTTGTTTCAGAAGCTGGTTCTGTTAAATATATGTCAACAGAACCCAAAGTAAGGTGCTTGCAGGAGTCAAGCCATCAGTAGGCTTACAGGAGTTGTACCCCTCTCTTCCTCAGCTTAATCTCATGTTTTTGTTTTGTCCAATTACATCTGCTTTTATGTTTGTCTTTCTCTCTTTAAACAACATAAAAATGTAGTTACTAAAACACATGGGAAAAGATTTTAACTGTTTTCTATTTACTTGGCTTTTAAATTAAAGTTACTGGTGCATAACTTCCTTATGACTGAGTACCTTTAAATTCAATAATGATTATGTCTATTTATGTTCTCATCTTCTTCCTGTTGTCCCTTATTTACCATCAATTTCTTTTTTTCCTGTCCTTATTGGGAAATCTTATTATCTGCTTTGACTGAAGATGCGCTCATTTAACATATGACATTTAAGTCTGTCTGGATTCTCAGACCACTTCAGAAATTGTTCAACTGTCTCTCACAGATATTGTGTCGCTCCCTCAGGGGGAAATTTACAAAGAATGTTAAGCTTTGTTAAACCAAATGAAATACTTTACTGGTACACTGCAGTGCTGAAGGTCTTTTTTTTTTACACATTAACACCTCTAACTGCATACTGTAACTAAATATTGTATTCACATCACTATCTAATTGTCTCTGCTGTGTTCACAGCTACAATGGAAATGAGCAAAGTTCTGTCATAAGAGCTTTCGATCAATGTTATGCTCAATATCCTGCTCCTTAACTGTTGAAAAAAGAAAGATGTGGAAATCCCTAATTTTATATCATGCAATTAAGATTATGTTTTGAACAATTTTGTTTTCATGTGTAAAATGATCTTAAACCGAATACTTGATATCCAATGACACAGTTATGTCTGTGCAGGGTTTGAGCGAGAAAAATGTATACCATTATCCCTTTCTTAAAGGCAAATTAAACACTCGCTCCTGAGCTCACCTAGGATTACTCTTTAATAAAGGATACCAAGTTAACTAAGCAAAATTGATCATATAAATAAATGGCAAAGTTGTTTTTAAGGTCCATTTATCAAGTCCATTTAAGTTTATTTTGAGTTTACTGTCCCTTTAATTTCATTCTTTCAGTTCTTCTCTTTTAGTTTTTAGTTTTAACCATAACGATCACAATCTTCTCGAGTCAAACACAGCTGAAAATAGTAACTGCCACAAGATTAAATCTCCTTTTTCCCACAAAGGCACAGAGCAAATAAATCCTAGAAGGACTAATAGTGTTAATGGAGTCCGTGTGTGTATTTTACAATTGGATTGGTCTTTATTAAAGATGTGCATTCTGAGGTTTCATGAAGCTACGAATACAGAAGAAGGCAGCTCTTTGTGCACCTCGGCTATTTTGGTTGCTGAATTTATTCTTATGCAACAGCAACATGCTAAAATTTGTGCAAATCCAGATTTTAGTATTTTTAGACCTTGAATAAAGCAAAGAAAATGAGTTCATATTTAAACAACACAATACTATTTTTTTTAAGTAAGGAAGAATTCAGAAATCAATATTTGGTGGAATAACCCTGATTTTCAATCACAGCTTCCATGCGTCTTGGTGTGCTGTCCACCAGTCTTTCAGATAGTTGTTTGGCGACTTTATGCCACTGCTGGAGCAAAAATTCAAGAAGCTTGGCTTTGTTTGATGTCTTGTGGCCATTCATCTTCCTCTTGATCACATTCCAGAGGTTTTCAATGGGGATCAGGTCTGGAGATTGGGCTGGTCATGATAGAATCTTGATCTGGTGGTCCTTCATCCACACCTTGATTGACTTGACTGTATGGCATGGAGCATTGTCCTACTACAAAAAAAAACAATACTCTGAGTTAGGGAACATTGTCAGAGCAGAAGGAAGCAAGTGTTCTTCCAGGATAACCTTGTATGTGGCTTGATTCATGCATCCTTCACAAAGCCTTGCTTAAGCACCCCCAGACCATCACCAATCTCCCACCACATTTTACAGTGGGTTTGAGACACAGTGGCTTGTAGGCCTCTCCATGTCTCCGTCTAACCATTAAACGACCAGGTGTTGGGCAAAGCTGAAAATTGGACTCATCAGAGAAGATGACCTGGAATCTGGCTGAAAGTTATGTAGCTCCTAAGCAGTAGGACAGTGAGTCAATCATGAGTGGTATTTGAACCCCTGCTTGAGAGCTGAGTAAGAGTTTACAAATGTATTTAACCCATTTGTGGTGGCTGAATACATAGGAATCAAGTCTAATCTTCAGAATTTTTTTAATGCCAAAAAAACGGGAATGATAGGTTTGTTTTTTTGTTTTGTTTTTTAATTAACAAATTGATCATAATCTTTCAGAGTCAAACACAGCCGAGATTGTTAATTCACACAAAATACTATCTTCATTTTTCCCGAAACGGCACTGCTGATAATGGATGCCAATCACTGAAATCCGATATAGGTTAATAGAGTTTGTGTGTGTGTTTTGCAATTGGATAGAGTGGTGTTTTATGTGTATAAACAATATACATTTTTACCTAAAGTCAAGAAGAGCACTGCAGAAAATTTATTTTCATAAGAAAAAACTGTCCGTAACTTATCTGATCTTTTAAAACAGGATTTTAACAGTTGTAAACCACTAAATTGCCAGATTTAAAATATCTTCAAAAGTTCCAAACCTCACTGTACAGAACAAGGTTTGCCTTTGCAGAATGCGCAAGCGTGGAAACCCGAAAAAAAATTTACTGTCAGAAGATGGTGACACAAGGTTCTAGAAACACAGTTATTGGGATTTCTGTTTAATTTAAAAACCCATGCACCTGATAAAGGTTATTGATAAGTAGGACAGAATGGCAAACTGTTAAATTGAAATCATGAATACACGAATGCTAATAGAAATCACATTTAAGAAGATGAAATTACCATATAACTGAAAATGCAAGTAAGAAATAAAAACAAACACCAAGATTACAAGTTTTGCGCTAAACCGGGTGCGTAAATAACACAAAAAATTTGGGGTTTCTCACTCTCCATAGCACTGCCATTACAAGTTACTGAAAACCCTTCTTTTGTTGTGCAGTATGGTGCGTTAATCTCCATACCGCACAAAACCCAAGGCCTGACTTTACGTGCGCGTTCACGCTTTCCCCCATAGACATCAATGGAGAGAAAAAACTAACACCTGCGATCGCGGAATGGAGATTGCTATAACGCAATCCCCATTGATGTCTATGGGGAAAAGAAAGTTATGCAAAAAACACCCTAACATAAACCCCTAGTCTAAATACCCCTAATCTGCCGCCCCCCGACATCGGCAACACTAATTAAAATTATTAACCGCTAATCCACCGCGCACCCGCATCGCTGACACCTAAATAAACTTATTAACCCCTAAACCGCCGCCCCCGACATCACCGACACTAAATAAACCTATTAACCCCTAAACCGCCGGCCCCCCACATCGCTACTACTATAATAAAGCTGCCTAAATCCTATTGGCTGTTCAAATCAGCCTTTAGGATTTTAGCAGCTTTCATCCTATTGGCTGATTTGAATTTTTTAGCCAATAGGAATGCAACAGTATCCCAATATAAAAGGGGTACCTTGCATTCTAGCTTTGATCACATGAAGAGGACGTTCCGCGCTGGATGTCGCCGCCGGTCTTGGACAGCTTTGCTCCGTGCCGCCACAGCTCTGCGCCACCGGGATGAAGATAGAAGATGCCCTGCGATGGATGAAGATGTCGCCGCCTGGATGAAGACTTATTGCCGCCTGGATGAAGATGGATGTCCGGACTTCAGGAACTGTGAGTAGATTTCCTGGGGTTAGTGTTATTTTATTTTTTTAATTTAGGTGTGGTTTTTTTTAGATTAGGTCTTTTTTATTTTAATGGGCAGTAAAAGAGCTAAATGCCCTGTTAAGGGCAATGCCCATACAAATGCCCCTTTAGGGGCAATGGGTAGCTTAGGTTTTTTATTTTGGGGGGTTACTGTTAGGGGGGCTTTGTAATTTTTTAATGTAAAAGAGCTGTTTAACTTAGGTCAATGCCCTACAAAATGCCCTTTTAAAGGCTATTGGTAGTTTATTGTTAGGTTAGGGGTG
This sequence comes from Bombina bombina, assembly GCF_027579735.1. Lineage (NCBI taxonomy): Eukaryota > Metazoa > Chordata > Amphibia > Anura > Bombinatoridae > Bombina > Bombina bombina. Next base: position 281,174,131 of record NC_069504.1, read on the forward strand.
TTTTTATTTTGGGGGGCTTTTTTGTTTTTATAGGGCTATTAGATTAGGTGTAATCTTTATTATTTTGGATAATTTCGTTTATTATTTTTAGTGTTTAGTGTTTTTTTATTTTTTGTAATTTTAGTGTGCTTTTTTTTGGTAATGTTAGATTTTTTTTATTTTTTCATAGTGTTAGGTTGTTTTTTTAAGATAATTATATTGTAAATTTAATTTAAAGTTAGGGGGTGTTAGGTTTAGGGGTTAATAGGTTTAGTATAAGAGATGTGGGGGCCGGTGGTTTAGGGGTTAATGGGTTTAGTTTAGTATTAGTGATGTGGGGGCCGGCGGTTTAGGGGTTAATAGGGTTATTATAGTAGGAGCGATGTGGGGGGCCAGCAGTTTAGGGGTTAATCGCTTTATATAGTGTTGGCGATGTGGGTGGGTGGGCGGCGGATTAGTGGTTAATAGGTGTAATATAGTATTTGCGATGCGGGAGGGTGGTGGTTAAGTGGTAATTAGGTAGTTTATGGGTGTAAGTGTACTTTGTAACATTTTAGTTATGAGTTTTGTGAAGCATTTTTGTTTTGCAAAATCCATAACTACCGGTCTCAGATTGCGGAATGGATCATGGCGCTATAGACTATAACGTAAGCATTTTAGCCGGAACGCACAACATGTAATAAAGCGCTTTGAAAATCCCACACACAAAAGTATTTTTTTGAGTGCGTAATGGAGAGTTGCGTTACAGGCTAAAACACTTGCGGTATAGCTTTACCGCAGGGACTTATAATACGGGAGACCTGCCATTCCACGCGCAATGGCCAATTTTTCAGTGGTATAGTTTTACCGCACCATACGGCAAAACATGTAATGTAGGTCAAAGATTTCAAGAATGTGATTGCTAGACACCATTTCTAGATGTGGTCATAATTTCTCTCATTTCCTGCAGATCTTATTACCTGGACAGGATATCACACATATGACTAATAAATGCATATACATATATACATATACAATAGAGCTGAATATAGGTTTATTAAATCTAGACCATATATTGATATATACAATGGATATAAAAAGTTTACACACCCTTATACAATTGCAAGTTTTTGGAACCTAAAGATAGAAATAACAGCAATGTAAATAACAGACTCCTTCATATGTAAACAAAAATCCAGAGGAAAAAAAAGTTAATTAACCCCTTAACAACCAACGTCATACCCTATACGTCGTTGATCGATATGCCTTTAAGGACCAGCAGCGTACCCTGTAAGTCGCTGTAGTCCTGGGCTTCTCTCTGCCGCGATCTTTCTCAAAATAGCGAGATTGCGCTATTTCTGCATGCCCCACGAGTGGGGCACTGCAGAAATAGAGTTGCAGAGTTGTTGATGCAGAGAGGGCCACTCTATGGCCCTCTCTGCATCGGTCAGCGATGGTGCCGTCCGTTAGTGGGTGGAGGCAGTAGCAGGGAGGTGGGTGGGAGGCCCATCGCTGCAGGGACTTCCTGTTCCTGTCCCTGCAGTGCGTGCAGTAATCAGGAGCGCACAGGGGGTGCGCGTGCGTGTACGTGTGTGCGAGTGCGCGAACGTTGCATTGAGGTGATGAAGGGAGAGGGAGGGAAAATAATTATTGTTAAGGGATTGGGGAGGGGAGCAGGGTGTTGAGGGGGGCAGCTACACTACAGAAAATGATTAGGGGAACCCCCCCCAAGAAAAAAAACATGTATTATGGCAAAATGGGTACTGGCAGACAGCTTCCAGTACCCAAGATGGTGGAAGATAGGTAGAGGGGGGAGGGTTAGAGAGCTGTATGGGGGAAACAGGAAATACATATATTAAAAAAAGAATACAAATAAAATAAAAATTGCCTTTTATTTTAGTACTGGCAGACTTTCTGCCAGTACCTAAGAAGGCGGTGACAATTGTGAGGGGGGTCAGGAAGGGATCAGGGGGTGGGATGTGTCAGGTAGGAGGCTGATCTACACTAAAGCTAAAATTAACCGTACAAGCTCACTACAAGCTACCTAATTAAAGGGACAGTTCACCCAAAAACTTTCTCCCCTTTAAATTATTCCCAATTATCCTTTTTACCTGCTAGAGTGTATTAAATTGGTTGCAAGTAGCTCCTTTACTCATATTTCAGCATTTGAAATAGCTGATTTAGCTTGTGGTTTCCCAACCTATACTGAAAGTTTTGATACTGGCGTATACGCTATTGACAAGCCTAAGTAAACACAGCCAGCAGAATAGATTACACCCTCAATGGGGGGCATGATAGTTAAGTAATAAAATTATATTTTTCCATTGTTCTCTCTATGTATTGAGCTTTGGTGTTCCAGACAAATATAAGATAAGGAAGCAAGTCTGTGTACATAAAAGTGATAACATAATGAGATCTGATATTACCTGAAGCTCAACCCATTGTAATAGGCTGTGGTTTCAAAGCACAAAACCAGCTACTTCAGATACACAAATAAACCCGAAAATGCAATTTCTCAAATATTTTATACTCTGCAGTTGGTATAACAAGTCATTTAAAATACATTTATGGGGGAACTTCCAGGAGGCGGCCATGATAGGTCGCACATCACCACTCTGCTCCAGCCCTTGCAGTATTTTCTTTCAATATACCATCTTAGACGGCTCATCTATCTGTTACACAGCTTGCTCATTGCACAACTATAGATCCTGCATTAGATGAGCCCACTATCTCTTTAAGGACTGAGACCTGGAGCACCCGGAGCACTTTTTTAGGCTGAGGCCTTTCACTTACCCCCCGGCGAGGTGCGCATAGGCCTTGTCGTTAAGTAGCATGTAATGCTAAACTTGAAGCAGCTGACTACAACTAAAGTTTGATGCACCGCAAGACCTTCCTTTAATTAGGATTACACAACTCTACCAGCTGTACATCCCCCTCAAAAGCTCACTATGGAGCTAGCTAAAGTCATCCTTGAAGATCTGCGCAGCCTGTTAGCAACGTACCTAGTTGCTTTTGATAAGACTCTGCATGGAGGGGCTAATGGCGACGGTGATCGTGACACAAAACAGTCTACCGCATCGGAGCTAACTATTCTCTATTCTTTGTGAGAGGAGGGGGGGCGCTTTGGGGCCCGACTGCCCACCACCCACCTGCAGTGAACCCTTGACGGCTCCTGATGCCGGTCTGGAGGAACCGGAGGCATGGTATGGCGGGACGGCGGCAGAGGATGTGAACACTGATATGGGACATTGGGTGTCGGTAGCGAGCGCAAGCAACTTTGCATATGCAGACCGTTCCCCATCCACGCTGTCAAAAGATGCCACGCTGCCTTCCTATACAGTCACCGCTGCCAGAGTCTCTTTGGAAAATATTAGAGCCAAATCGGCACCACCGTTAACGTTCTCAGGACTTGTCCCTCCACAGCCTAAATGTCTCTTGGTAATAGCCCCATCCCTAGTGCCAATACAAATAACTGAAAGGACAGAGAATGGGCAGTTAATTAGTCCATTACATGAAGCCCTCACCCGTTGCGCTCCTGTCATGCCTCATATCTCTCAGGAGAAATCTGGAATTGGGTAAACATTGCCCCAGCACGGGTCTGATATCGCATTCCCAGTTTGCTCTGGTGCTGTGGACATGGGGATATCAGCAAATTTTCCGAGGGGTTAGCTAATATATTTTATCCTTGTAACCATGTTATGATAGTTGAATGTGTATAATGCATTGCATAGGGGGGTTACCCCGGAACGTGTGTTTAACATGTTTAATACAGTCTTATAGCCTAGGTTAAGCTTTTTTCAGCTGTTTTTATTATTTAGGTAACATAGCTAAACATATGTATAATACCAGATGTTTGATTGCCTTTAGGAGTTAAGACTGCTAAGCTCATTTAATGTTAGTCAATCATATGCCTCCCTTATAGAGCTGTAGTGGGGCTGGTGAAAATTGTTGTTGTGCTCCTGCCAGCGGCCGAGGTGGAAGCCATAGTTAGCAATCTAACACCCAGCCCTATGTTTTCAGGTTCCCACATTACTTCAGACCCTTATTAGCTTTGAGGGTTATAAGATCTTAAGTATAAAGTTAGGGAGTCCAAACCTGTTCAAGCTTAGTTTGTGCATTCTATCATAAGTACTAAAATATTCATATGTTGTTCATGTTGAATACTTATTGCTGACTTCTTATCTTGCGAGTACACCTATTTGTATGGCGCTATGTTTATGTGCTAAACAATCAGTGTACTTATTTACCCTGCAAAATACCTAGACCCCTACCCCATCCACACCTCCACTTCTATCTAAGAGGCTAAAACTTAGTTTTACTTTGGCCTGGGTTATTTCAAGACCATTCTAGTGTATCCCCCATGTCCCATAAAATACTAAATCTGCTTTCTCCTAGTAGCATAGAGCAAAAACCATATAAACCATATAAGCCTCTAATAGTATATTCATCTGCAGTTTAGATTTTTGTAAATGAGGGTGTCCATTCTATTCTATTGTTGTGTAATCCTCCCTCACCTTTTTGTTGGTTATCATTCTACATTGTTATTTGAGACCCATAAAATTGAAAACTGAGGTTCTTGTCTGGAGACCCAAAAGTGGTTTCCATTGTCAACAATTGTCTTCCATACATTTATATATACACATGTCTGAGGTCCAAGAGCGGCCTCTAATTCCATCTGGGAGGCGCTTCAGATTATTAGGCATTTTATTTATATACTATACAACCAGAGTGTCCTTTTGCAATATGTATTGTATCTCTCTATTTGCACCATATGAAGTTTATATGTTATTATATGCTTGGTTTTATGTTTCATGTATGCCTTGCCCTTAAACCTCAATAAAAATATTATAAAAAAAAAAAATACATTTATGGAAAAACAATTTTACAGTGTACTGTCCCTTTAACCCCTTCACTACTGGGCATAACACAAGTGTTGTGCACAGTGGCATTTAGCAGCCTTCTAATTACCAAAAAGCAATGCCAAAGCCATATATGTCTGCTATTTCTGAACAAAGGGGATCCCAGAGAAGCATTTACAACCATTTGTGCCATAATTGAACAAGCTCTTTGTAAATAATTTCAGTGAGAAACCTAAAGTTTGTAAAAAAGTTAACCATTTTTTTTATTTGATCGCATTTGGTGGTGAAATTGTGGCATGAAATATACCAAAATGGGCCTAGATCAATACTTTGGGTTGTCTACTACACTACACCAAAGCTAAAATTAACCCTACGAGCTTCCTAATTAATCCTTTCACTGCTGGGCATAATACACATGTGGTACGCAGCGGCATTTAGCGGCCTTCTTATTCTTATTGCCAAAAAGCAATGCCAAAACCATATATGTTTGCTATTTCTGAACAAAGGGGATCTCAGAGAAGCACTTACAACCATTTGTGCCATAATTGAACAAGCTGTTTGTAAATAATTTCAGTGAGAAACCTAAAGTTTGTGAAAAAGTTTGTGAAAAAGTGAACAATTTTTTTTTTATTTGATCACATTTGGCGGTGAAATGGTGGCATGAAATATACCAAAATTGGCCTAGATCAATACTTTGGGTTGTCTACTAAACAAAAATATATACAGATGGGAAGGGTTATTCAGGGATTCCTAACAGATATCAGTGTTCCAATGTAACTATTGCTAATTTTGAAAAACAAAATGGTTTGAAAATAGCAAAGTGTTACTTATACTTATTGCCCTACAACTTGCAAAAAAGCAAAGAACATGTAAAACATTGGGTATTTCTAAACTCAGGACAAAATTGAGAAACTATTTAGCATGGGTGTTTTTGGTGGATGTAGATGTGTAACAGACTTGGGGGGTCAAAGTTAGAAAAAAGTGTGTTTTTTCCATTTTTTCATCATATTTTATATTTTTTTTTATAATAAATTATAAGATATACTGAAAATAATGGTATCTTTAGAAATTCCATTTAATGGCGAGAAAAACGGTATATAATGTGTGTGGGTACAGTAAATGAGTAAGAGGAAAAGTACAGCTAAACACAAACACCTCAGAAATGTAAAAATAGCCCTGGTCCTTAAGGGAAGGAAATTTAAAAATGGCCTTGTCCTTAAGGGGTTAAGAAAATTTTAAATAAAAAAGAACAACACTCAGATTGCATAGGTCTGTTCATATTGGGAGTCTCTAGCTTTGTTCAAAGTTAACAAATCACATTCTAAATCATGCCTATAGATAAATAGCATACACCTGCCATCAATGAAAGTGATTCTGAATAAACCCAGATTAAAGTCAGCTGTTGCTATAGGATAAACTTGAATGTACTGGGAGAGCCATGGTCCACAAAAAGTTGCCAAATAAACTGTAAGAGCTAGTTGCTGAAAAGTACCATTCAGAAGGGGGATATAAAAGAATATCAAAGGCACTAGATCTACCATCAATAAGTGGAGAAAATGTGGAACCATAGAGACATTGCAAAGATCATCTCCAAAGTTGATGAGAGTAAGAGGAGAAAACTCAGGGAGGCTACCAAGATGCCAACAGCAACAGGAATTCCTGGCAGATAACAGTCACTCCTTGCATGTGACCACCATCCTTCATATTCTGTACATTTCTGGGCTATGGGGTAGGGTGGAAAGAGGAAAATCCTTTCTTACAGAAAGGAACACCCAAGCCCATATACATTATACACAAGATTAATTCAACCCAAACCCTGCTGGAAAATGTTCTATGGTCTGATATCATATACAGTGGGGCAAAAAAGTATTTAGTCAGCCACCAATTGTGCAAGTTCTCCCACTTAAGAAGATGAGAGAGGCTTGTAATTTTCATCATAGGTACACCTTAACTATGAGAGACAAAATGTGGAAACAAATCCAGACATTGGGGGGTAGTTATCAAGCCGTCAACCCCAAATACGCTGGAATTCTGCAGCGTATTTGTGGCGAGGCTGATACGCCTTAGTTATCAAAGGCTCGAGACCGGCAAAAGTAGAATTTTGTGACGGAAGCTTCGATCCGCCGGACTCAGTCCGACACAGATCGATTCTTACGTCACTCCAGATGTTCCGCACACAAGTGCGGCACATTCTCACTACTTTTGCTAGTTATCAAATGACTAGCAGGTACGCTCGGCACTTTTACGGCCCAGCGTACCTGGTTTTCAATCCGCCGCCCCTGGAGGCGGCGGATCCCATAGGAATCAATGGGAGTCTGACCATAGCGAAAGTACAAGTTCGCTGCTGCCAGACATCCCATTGATTTCTATGGGAGCTGTCTGCACCTAACACCCTAACATGTACCCCGAGTCTAAACACCACTAATCTGTCCCCCCTACACCGCCGCAACTAAATAAATGTATTACCCCCTAAACCGCTGCTCCCGGAGCCCACCGCAAGCTACTCTATACCTATTAACCCCTAAACCGCCGCTCCCGGAGCCCACCGCAAGCTACATTATACATATTAACCCCTAATCTGTCCCCCCCTAAACCGCCGCTCACGGAGCCCACCGCAAGCTACTCTATACATATTAACCCCTAAACCGCCGCTCCCGGAGCCCACCGCAATTAACCCCTAAACCGCCGCTCCCGGAGCCCACCGCAAGCTACTCTATACATATTAACCCCTAAACCACCACTCCCGGAGCCCACCGCAAGCTACTCTATACATATTAACCCCTAAACCGCCGCTCCTGGAGCCTACCGCAACTATAATAAATGTATTAACCCCTAAACCGCCGCTCCCTGAACCCGCCGCAACCTATATTAAATGTATTAACCCCTATCCTGCCCCCCCATACCGTCGCCACCTATAATAAATTTATTAACCCCTATCCTGCCCCCCACTACGCCGCCGCCACTGTAATAAAATTATTAACCCCTAAACCTAAGTCTAACCCTAACGCCCCCCTAACTTAAATATTAATTAAATAAATCTAAATAATATTTTTAGTATTAACTAAATTAATCCTATTTAAAACTAAATACTTACCTTTAAAATAAACCCTAATATAGCTACAATATAAATAATAATTATATTCTAGCTATCTTAGGATTTATTTTTATTTTACAGGCAACTTTCAATTTATTTTAACTAGGTACAATAGCTATTAAATAGTTATTAACTATTTAATAGCTTACCTAGCTAAAATAAAGAGAAATTTACCTGTAAAATAAAAACTAACCTAAGTTATAATTACACCTAACACTACACTATACTTTAATAAATTATTCCTATTTAAAACTAAATACTTACCTGTAAAATAAACCCTAATATAGCTACAATATAAATAATAATTATATTCTAGCTATCTTAGGATTTATTTTTATTTTACAGGCAACTTTCAATTTATTTTAACTAGGTACAATAGCTATTGAATAGTTATTAACTATTTAATAGCTTACCTAGCTAAAATAAAGAGAAATTTACCTGTAAAATAAAAACTAACCTAAGTTATAATTACACCTAACACTACACTATACTTTAATAAATTATTCCTATTTAAAACTAAATACTTACCTGTAAAATAAACCCTAATATAGCTACAATATAAATAATAATAATATTGTAGCTATCTTAGGATTTATATTTATTTTACAGGTAACTTTGTATTTATTTTAGCTAGTTAGAATAGTTATTAAATAGTTATTAACTATTTAATAACTACCTAGCTAAAAGAAATACAAAATTACCTGTAAAATAAATCCTAACCTTAGTTACAATTAAACCTAATACTACACTATCATTAAATTAATTAAATAAACTACCTACAAATAACTACAATTAAATACAATTACATAAACTAACTAAATTCCAAAAAATCAAAAAAGCTAAGTTACAAAAAATTAAAAAATAAGTTACAAACATTTTACAAATATTACAACAATTTTAAGCTACTTACACCTAATCTAAGCCCCCTAATAAAATAACAAACCCCCCCAAAATAAAAAAATGCCCTACCCTATTCTAAATTAAATAAAGTTCAAAGCTCTTTTACCTTACCAGCCCTTAAAAGGGCCTTTTGTGGGGGCATGCCTGTAAAAGAAAAATACAACCCCCCCAACATTAAAACCCACCACCCACATACCCCTAATCTAACCCAAACCCCCCTTAAAATAACCTAACACTAATCCCCTGAAGATCATCCTACCTTTAGTTGTCTTCACTCAGCCGAGCCACCGATGGAACTGAAGAGGACATCCGGACCGGCAGAAGTTATCCTCCAAGGGGCGCTGAAGAAATCTTCCATCCGATGAAGTGATTCTCCAAGCGGTGCTGAAGAAATCTTCCATCCTGGCGAGGTCATCTTCCAAGAGGCGCTGAAGAAGTCTGTTCCGATCAGCCAATAGAATGCGAGCTCAATCTGATTGGCTGATTGGATCAGCCAATCGGATTGAACTTGAATCTGATTGGCTGATTCCATCAGCCAATCAGATTTTTCCTACCTTAATTCCGATTGGCTGATAGAATCCTATCAGCCAATCGGAATTGAAGGGACGCCATCTTGGATGATGTCCCTTAAAGGAGCCTTCATTCGTCGGTAGTTCGTCGGGAAAGGAGGATGTTCTGCGTCGGCGGGATGAACATTCAAGACCCGGCTTCGACGATGACCTCGCCCGGATAGAAGACTTCTTCAGCGCCTCTTGGAAGATGACCTCGCCCGGATGGAAGATTTCTTCAGCGCCGCTTGGAGAATCACTTCATCGGATGGAAGATTTCTTCAGCGCCCCTTGGAGGATAACTTCTGCCGGTCCGGATGTCCTCTTCAGTTCCATCGGTGGCTCGGCTGAGTGAAGACAACTAAAGGTAGGATGATCTTTAGGGGATTAGTGTTAGGTTATTTTAAGGGGGGGTTTGGGTTAGATTAGGGGTATGTGGGTGGTGGGTTTTAATGTTGGGGGGGGTTGTATTTTTCTTTTACAGGCAAAAGAGCTGAACTTTGGGGCATGCCCCCACAAAAGGCCCTTTTAAGGGCTGGTAAGGTAAAAGAGCTTTGAACTTTATATAATGTAGAATAGGGTAGGGCATTTTTTTTATTTTGGGGGGGTTTGTTATTTTATTAGGGGGCTTAGATTAGGTGTAAGTAGCTTAAAATTGTTGTAATATGTTTTTAAATGTTTGTAACTTATTTTTTTTATTTTTTGTAACTTAGCTTTTTTTATTTTTTGTACTTTAGTTAGTTTATATCATTGTATTTAATTGTAGTTATTTGTAGGTAGTTTATTTAATTTATTTAATGATAGTGTAGTGTTAGGTTTAATTGTAAATTAGGTTAGGATTTATTTTACAGGTAATTTTGTATTTCTTTTAGCTAGGTAGTTATTAAATAGTTAATAACTATTTAATAACTATTCTAACTAGCTAAAATAAATACAAAGTTACCTGTAAAATAAATATAAATCCTAAGATAGCTCCAATATAATTATTATTTATATTGTAGCTATATTAGGGTTTATTTTACAGGTAAGTATTTAGTTTTAAATAGGAATAATTTATTAAAGTATAGTGTAGTGTTAGGTGTAATTGTAGTGTTAGGTTTAATTGTAACTTAGGTTAGTTTTTATTTTACAGGTACATTTCTCTTTATTTTAGCTAGGTAAGCTATTAAATAGTTAATAACTATTTAATAGCTATTGTACCTAGTTAAAATACATTAAAAGGTGTCTGTAAAATAAAAATAAATCCTAAAATAGCTACAATATAATTATTATTTATATTGTAGCTAGATTAGGGTTTATTTTAAAGGTAAGTATTTAGTTTTAAATAGGATTAACTTAGTTAATAATAGAAATATTATTTAGATTTATTTCATTATTATTTTAGTTAGGGGGGTGTTAGACTTAGGTTTAGGGGTTAATAATTTTATTACAGTGGCGACGGTGTAGTGGGGGGCAGGATAGGGGTTAATAAATTTATTATAGGTTGCGGGGGTCCGGGAGCGGCGGTTTAGGGGTTAAACTATTTATTTATTTGCGGTGAGGTGCAGGATCAGCAGGATAGGGGTTAATAACTTTATTATAGAGGGTGACGGTATAGGGGGGGCAGGATAGGGGTTACTAGGTATAATGTAGGTGGCAGCGGTGTCCGGGAGCGGCGGTTTAGGGGTTAATACATTTATCAGAGTTGCGGCGGGGTCTAGGAGCGGCGGTTTAGGGGTTAATACATTTATAAGACTTGCGGCGGGGTCTAGGAGCGGCGGTTTAGGGGTTAGTAACTTTATTTAGTTGCGGGGGGCTCCGGGGGCGCCGGTATAGGGGGTATAACAGTGTAGTTTAGTGTGAGTGCTTAGTGACAGGCTAGCAAGAAAGCTGGGAAAAAGCCGAAGAGCAGCGAGATCGGATGAGTGATAACTCTCACAGTCCGCTGCTCATCGACCCGCGGCTTTTTGACAGCTTTTTTTGATAACTTAGGCGTATTTTTTCAGGTCCGCGGCGGCGAAGGTAGGCGAGCTTAGGCGGGCGTATTGGGCCGGCGAAGGCAGGAAAGTAGACACGTTGATAACTACCCCCCATTGTCTGATTTGGAAAGAATTTATTTGCAAATTATGGTGGAAAATAAGTATTTGGTCAATATCAAAAGTTCATCTCAATACTTTGTTATATATCCTTTGTTGGCAATGACAGAGGTCAAACGTTTTCTGTAAGTCTTCACAAGGTTGTCACACTGTTGCTGGTATGTTGGCCCATTCCTGCATGCAGATCTCCTCTAGAGCAGTGATGTTTTGGGGCTGTTTTGGGGCTGGCCACTCCAGGACCTTGAAATGCTTCTTACGAAGCCACTCCTTCGTTGCCCGGGCGGTGTGTTTGGGATCATTGTCATGTTGAAAGACCCAGCCACGTTTCATCTTCAATGCCCTTGCTGATGGAAGGAGGTTTGCACTCAAAATCTCACGATACATGGCCCATTCATTTTTTCATGTACACGGATCAGTCATCCTGTTCCCTTTGCAGAGAAACAGCCCCAAAGCATGATGTTGCCACCCCCATGCTTCACAGTAGATATGGTGTTCTTTGGTTGCAACTCAGCATTCTCTCTCCTCCAAACACGATGAGTTGTGTTTCTACCAAACAGTTCTACTTTGGTTTTATCTGACCATATGACATTCTCCCAATCCGCTTCTGGATCATGCAAATGCTCACTAGCATACTTCAGACGGGCCCGGACATGTACTGGCTTAAGCAGGGGGACACATCTGACACTGCAGGATCTGAGTCCCTGGCGCGTAGTGTGTTATTGATGGTAGCCTTTGTTACGTTGGTCCCAGCTTGCTTCAGGTCGTTCACTAGGTCCCCCCGTGTGGTTCTGGGATGTTTGCTCACCGTTCTTGTGATCATTTTGACCCCACAGGGTGAGATCTTGCGTGAAGCCCCAGATCGAGGGAGATTATCAGTGGTCTTGTGTGTCTTCCATTTTCTAATTATTGCTCCCACAGTTGATTTCTTCACACCAAGCTGCTTGCCTATTGCAGATTCAGTCTTTCCAGCCTGGTGCAGGTCTACAATTTTGTTTCTGGTTTCCTTCAACAGCTCTTTGGTCTTCACCTATAGTGGAGTTTGGAGTGTGACTGTTTGAGGTTGTGGACTGGTATCTTTTATACTGATAACAAGTTCAAACAGGTGCCATTAATACAGGTAATGAGTGGAGGACAGAGGAGCCTCTTAAAGAAGAAGATACAGGTCTGTGAGAGCCAGGAATCTTGTTTGTTTGTAGGTGACCAAATACTTATTTTCCACCATAATATGCAAATAAATTCTTTCCAAATCAGACAATGTGATTGTCTGGATTTGTTTCCACATTTTGTCTCTCATAGTTGAGGTATACCTATGATGAAAATTACAGGCCTCTCTCATCTTCTTAAGTGGGATAACTTGCACAATTGGTGGCTGACTAAATACTTTTTTGCCCCACTGTAGGTTGGACTTTTCACCCTAAATTGCAAAAACATAATTTATGTAAGAACTTACCTGATAAATTCATTTCTTTCATATTAGCAAGAGTCCATGAGCTAGTGACGTATGGGATATACATTCCTACCAGGAGGGGCAAAGTTTCCCAAACCTCAAAATGCCTATAAATACACCCCTCACCACACCCACAATTCAGTTTAACGAATAGCCAAGAAGTGGGGTGATAAAAAAGTGCGAAAGCATATAAAATAAGGAATTGGAATAATTGTGCTTTATACAAAATCATAACCACCACAAAAAAAGGGCGGGCCTCATGGACTCTTGCTAATATGAAAGAAATGAATTTATCAGGTAAGTTCTTACATAAATTATGTTTTCTTTCATGTAATTAGCAAGAGTCCATGAGCTAGTGACGTATGGGATAATGACTACCCAAGATGTGGATCTTTCCACACAAGAGTCACTAGAGAGGGAGGGACAAAATAAAGACAGCCAATTCCTGCTGAAAATAATCCACACCCAAAATAAAGTTTAATGAAAAACATAAGCAGAAGATTCAAACTGAAACCGCTGCCTGAAGTACTTTTCTACCAAAAACTGCTTCAGAAGAAGAAAATACATCAAAATGGTAGAATTTAGTAAAAGTATGCAAAGAGGACCAAGTTGCTGCTTTGCAAATCTGATCAACCGAAGCTTCATTCCTAAACGCCCAGGAAGTAGAAACTGACCTAGTAGAATGAGCTGTAATTTTCTGAGGCGGAGTTTTACCCGACTCAACATAGGCAAGATGAATAAAAGATTTCAACCAAGATGCCAAAGAAATGGCAGAAGCTTTCTGGCCTTTTCTAGAACCGGAAAAGATAACAAATAGACTAGAAGTCTTTCGGAAAGATTTAGTAGCTTCAACATAATATTTCAAAGCTCTAACAACATCCAAAGAATGCAACGATTTCTCCTTAGAATTAGGACATAATGAAGGAACCACAATTTCTCTACTAATGTTGTTGGAAGTCACAACTTTAGGTAAAAATTCAAAAGAAGTTCGCAACACCGCCTTATCCTGATGAAAAATCAGAAAAGGAGACTCACAAGAAAGAGCAGATAATTCAGAAACTCTTCTGGCAGAAGAGATGGCCAAAAGGAACAAAACTTTCCAAGAAAGTAATTTAATGTCCAATGAATGCATAGGTTCAAATGGAGGAGCTTGAAGAGCCCCCAGAACCAAATTCAAACTCCAAGGAGGAGAAATTGACTTAATGACAGGCTTTATACGAACCAAAGCTTGTACAAAACAATGAATATCAGGAAGAATAGCAATCTTTCTGTGAAAAAGAACAGAAAGAGCAGAGATTTGTCCTTTCAAGGAACTTGCAGACAAACCCTTATCTAAACCATCCTGAAGAAACTGTAATATTCTCGGTATTCTAAAAGAATGCCAAAAAAATGATGAGAAAGACACCAAGAAATATAAGTCTTCCAGACTCTATAATATATCTCTCTAGATACAGATTTACGAGCCTGTAACATAGTATTAATCACAGAGTCAGAGAAACCTCTGTGACCAAGAATCAAGCGTTCAATCTCCATACCTTTAAATTTAAGGATTTCAGATCCTGATGGAAAAAAGGACCTTGAGACAGAAGGTCTGGTCTTAACGGAAGAGTCCACGGTTGGCAATAGGCCATCCGGACAAGATCCGCATACCAAAACCTGTGAGACCATGCCGGAGCTACCAGCAGAACAAACGAGCATTCCTTCAGAATCTTGGAGATTACTCTTGGAAGAAGAACTAGAGGCGGAAAGATATAGGCAGGATGATACTTCCAAGGAAGTGATAATGCATCCACTGCCTCCGCCTGAGGATCCCGGAATCTGAACAGATACCTGGGAAGTTTCTTGTTTAGATGAGACGCCATCAGATCTATTTCTGGAAGTTCCCACATTTGAACAATCTGAAGAAATACCTCTGGGTGAAGAGACCATTCGCCCGGATGCAACGTTTGGCGACTGAGATAATCCGCTTCCCAATTGTCTATACCTGGGATATGAACCGCAGAGATTAGACAGGAGCTGGATTCCGCCCAAACCAAAATTCGAGATACTTCTTTCATAGCCAGAGGACTGTGAGTCCCTCCTTGATGATTGATGTATGCCACAGTTGTGACATTGTCTGTCTGAAAACAAATGAACGATTCTCTCTTCAGAAGGGGCCAAAACTGAAGAGCTCTGAAAATTGCACGGAGTTCTAAAATATTGATCGGTAATCTCACCTCCTGAGATTCCCAAACTCCTTGTGCCGTCAGAGATCCCCACACAGCTCCCCAACCTGTGAGACTTGCATCTGTTGAAATTACAGTCCAGGTCGGAAGCACAAAAGAAGCCCCCTGAATTAAACGATGGTGATCTGTCCACCACGTTAGAGAGTGTCGAACAATCGGTTTTAAAGATATTGAGATATCTTTGTGTAATCCTTGCACCATTGATTCAGCATACAGAGCTGAAGAGGTCGCATGTGAAAACGAGCAAAGGGGATCGCGTCCGATGCAGCAGTCATAAGACCTAGAATTTCCATGCATAAGGCTACCGAAGGGAATGATTGTGACTGAAGGTTTCGACAAGCTGTAATTAATTTTAGACGTCTCTTGTCTGTTAAAGACAGAGTCATGGACACTGAATCCATCTGGAAACCCAGAAAGGTTACCCTTGTCTGAGGAATCAATGAACTTTTTGGTAAATTGATCCTCCAACCATGATCTTGAAGAAACAACACAAGTCGATTCGTATGAGATTCTGCTAAATGTAAAGACTGAGCAAGTACCAAGATATCGTCCAAATAAGGAAATACCACAATACCCTGTTCTCTGATTACAGACAGAAGGGCACCGAGAACCTTTGTAAAAATTCTTGGAGCTGTAGCTAGGCCAAACGGCAGAGCCACAAAC
Organism: Bombina bombina; assembly: GCF_027579735.1. NCBI lineage: Eukaryota > Metazoa > Chordata > Amphibia > Anura > Bombinatoridae > Bombina > Bombina bombina. The sequence continues at coordinate 281,189,900 of NC_069504.1, forward strand.
TGGTAATGCTTGTCGAGAAAAGAGAATCTCAGGAACTGATAATGATCTGGATGAATCGGAATATGCAGATATGCATCCTGTAAATCTATTGTGGACATATAATTCCCTTGCTGAACAAAAGGCAAGATAGTCCTTACAGTTACCATCTTGAACGTTGGTATTCTTACATAACGATTCAATATTTTTAGATCCAGAACTGGTCTGAAGGAATTCTCCTTCTTTGGTACAATGAAGAGATTTGAATAAAACCCCATCCCCTGTTCCGGAACTGGAACTGGCATAATTACTCCAGTCAACTCTAGATCTGAAACACAATTCAGAAATGCTTGAGCTTTTACTGGATTTACTGGGACACGGGAAAGAAAAAATCTCTTTGCAGGAGGTCTCATCTTGAAACCAATTCTGTACCCTTCTCAAACAATGTTCTGAATCCAAAGATTGTGAACAGAATTGATCCAAATTTCTTTGAAAAAAGTAACCTGCCCCCTACCAGCTGAGCTGGAATGAGGGCCGCACCTTCATGTGGACTTAGAAGCAGGCTTTGCCTTTCTAGCTGGCTTGGATTTATTCCAGACTGGAGATGGTTTCCAAACTGAAACTGCTCCTGAGGATGAAGGATCAGGCTTTTGTTCTTTGTTGAAACGAAAGGAACGAAAACGATTATTAGCCCTGTTTTTACCTTTAGATTTTTTATCCTGTGGTAAAAAAGTTCCTTTCCCACCAGTAACAGTTGAAATAATAGAATCCAACTGAGAACCAAATAATTTGTTACCCTGGAAAGAAATCGAAAGTAGAGTTGATTTAGAAGCCATATCAGCATTCCAAGTTTTAAGCCATAAAGCTCTTCTAGCTAAAATAGCTAGAGACATAAACCTGACATCAACTCTGATAATATCAAAAATGGCATCACAGATAAAATTATTAGCATGCTGAAGAAGAATAATAATATCATGAGAATCATGATGTGTTACTTGTTGCGCTAAAGTTTCCAACCAAAAAGTTGAAGCTGCAGCAACATCAGCCAAAGATATAGCAGGTCTAAGAAGATTACCTGAACACAGATAAGCTTTTCTTAGAAAGGATTCAATTTTCCTATCTAAAGGATCCTTAAACGAAGTACCATCTGACGTAGGAATAGTAGTACGTTTAGCAAGGGTAGAAATAGCCCCATCAACTTTAGGGATTTTGTCCCAAAATTCTAATCTGTCAGACGGCACAGGATATAATTGCTTGAAACGTTTAGAAGGAGTAAATGAATTACCCAATTTATCCCATTCTTTGGAAATTACTGCAGAAATAGCATTAGGAACAGGAAAAACTTCTGGAATAACCACAGGAGCTTTAAATACCTTATCCAAACATTTAGAATTAGTATCAAGAGGACCAGAATCCTCTATTTCTAAAGCAATTAGTACTTCTTTAAGTAAAGAACGAATAAATTCCATTTTAAATAAATATGAAGATTTATCAGCATCAACCTCTGAGACAGAATCCTCTGAACCAGAAGAGTCATCAGAATGATGATGTTCATTTAAAAATTCATCTGTAGGGAGAGAAGTTTTAAAAGATTTTTTATGTTTACTAGAAGGAGAAATAACAGACATAGCCTTCTTTATGGATTCAGAAACAAAATCTCTTATGTTATCAGGAACATTCTGCACCTTAGATGTTGAGGGAACTGCAACAGGCAATGGTACATTACTAAAGGAAATATTATCTGCTTTAACAAGTTTGTCATGACAATCAATACAAACAACAGCCGGAGGAATAGCTACCAAAAGTTTACAGCAGATACACTTAGCTTTGGTAGATCCAGCACTAGACAGCGATTTTCCTGTAGTATCTTCTGACTCAGATGCAACGTGAGACATCTTGCAATATGTAAGAGAAAAAACAACATATAAAGCAAAATTGATCAAATTCCTTAAATGACAGTTTCAGGAATGGGAAAGAATGCCAAAGAACAAGCTTCTAGCAACCAGAAGCAATAAAAAATGAGACTTAAATAATGTGGAGATAAAAGCGACGCCCATATTTTTTAGCGCCAAATCAGACGCCCACATTATTTGGCGCCTAAATGCTTTTGGCGCCAAAATGACGCCACATCCGGAACGCCGACATCTTTGGCGCAAAATAACGTCAAAAAAATGACGCAACTTCCGGCGACACATATGACGCCGGAAACGGAAAATAATTTTTGCGCCAAAAAAGTCCGCGCCAAGAATGACGCAATAAAATGAAGCATTTTCAGCCCCCGCGAGCCTAACAGCCCACAGGGAAAAAAAGAGTCAAATTTTTGAAGGTAAGAAAAAAATGATTAATTCAAATGCATTATCCCAAATATGAAACTGACTGTCTGAAAAATAAGGAAAGTTGAACATTCTGAGTCAAGGCAAATAAATGTTTGAATACATATATTTAGAACTTTATAAACAAAGTGCCCAACCATAGCTTAGAGTGTCACAGAAAATGAGATTTACTTACCCCAGGACACTCATCTACATGTTTGTAGAAAGCCAAACCAGTACTGAAACGAGAATCAGCAGAGGTAATGGTATATATAAGAGTATATCGTCGATCTGAAAAGGGAGGTAAGAGATGAATCTCTACGACCGATAACAGAGAACCTATGAAATAGACCCCGTAGAAGGAGATCACTGCATTCAAATAGGCAATACTCTCTTCACATCCCTCTGACATTCACTGCACGCTGAGAGGAAAACCGGGCTCCAACTTGCTGCGGAGCGCATATCAACGTAGAATCTAGCACAAACTTACTTCACCACCTCCATCGGAGGCAAAGTTTGTAAAACTGAATTGTGGGTGTGGTGAGGGGTGTGTTTATAGGCATTTTGAGGTTTGGGAAACTTTGCCCCTCCTGGTAGGAATGTATATCCCATACGTCACTAGCTCATGGACTCTTGCTAATTACATGAAAGAAATATATTTTTGGCACAAAGCCAATAAAGCTCATCATCCAAGAAACATCATACCAACTTTGAAGCATGGTGGTGGTAGCATCAGGCTTTGGGGCTGCTTCTCCAGTAGGGACAGGGGCTCTTGTCAAGATAGATGGAAAAATTAATAGCTACAAGAATATTTTTGAAGAAAACTTGCTGGCCTCTGTGTGAAAACTGAAGATAAATGATCCAAAGCAAACATCCAGGTCAACCAAGGCACTGCTTTACAAAAGGAAAATCAAGTATTGGAATGGCCCAGTCAGAGCCCAGTCCTCAATCCCATCAAAAACCTGTGGAATGACCTAAAGAGAGCTGTACAGAGGAGACCCCCTTGCAACTTGAAGGCGCATTTTTGCAAAAGTTAGCTGAGACTTATTCACAAAGACTTGCTGGTGTAGTAAATGTAAAAAGGTGCTTCCACAAAGTATTAGTTGGTTGTTCTTTTTCTTATTTATAAAGTTCCTGAAAATTAACTATTATTTTTCTGGATTTATTGTTGGAAGATCACATTAGAGATGGAAAAAGTCTGTTATTTACATTGTTGTTATTTCTGTCTTTACATTTTAAAAACATGCAGATTTTTTATATCCACAACATGCCTAAAATGGTGTCTGTAGCCATTTTAGAGTGTATGAAACATGCAGAAGATAATGGAATTATTCAAATTTGTCTTGGAATTCTCACAAACATGTCAAAAAGGCAATATGTGTACTTTATAAAAACCCTTTGTGCTCTAAGTTTAATGTGTCCACTTTGTTTCCAAAATAAAGTGCAAAGCCTGTGGTTGGTGGGGGGATTGTGATCACCAAAGCAGTTGCTGTCTGTGCATCATATGGGTGATTTTCCCAGAATCTGCTCAGATCCGATCCGAACATTCCCAATTCAGAAATGGTGTTATTGTTTGGATTATTATCACTCAGAACTTGATACATACAGATAAGGAGCAGGAATAAACCCAATAAACTGGATCAAAAAGATTGGAATCAACCCTATAGTTATTATCAGCAATGGAAAAAATACATGTTCTAACAATTTAAATACAGGGTAGACCAGACTATGGCCTGTGGACCACATATGGCTCAATAACTTGCGTGCCATTCTGTACCACTGAGCAGAAAACAGACATCAATCATTTTTGTATCTTCTCTTTGGGTAATTAAAGGGACATTCCAGTCAAAATGTAAATGCACATAGATAAATTATGTCTTTGAATATAAACATTTTTGCAATATACATGTATTGGCAAAAGTGATTCTAGATAAAGTTATCGCTGTTTAGTGTTATCAATTTTCTCTGCACGTGCATGTGAAGCATAGCTAGATATTCTCCGTGCACCAGCATTTTAAATACTGCAGCTGCTCAGAGCGCCAGTGGGACTCACGTCAGCAATTAACAAATTGAGTCATTACCAGATGGTACAAGCACCATAGAAATGCTTAATGTTTAAAATGCTGATGCACTGTGCATACTTAAATAGCTTTTATTAGAAGCATTTTTGGTAATACATTTATATTACAACAAAAATGTTTCTATTCAAAACTTCAATGCATCCATGTGGATTACAATTTTGGCTGGAATGTCCGTTTAAGCTTGCAAATTTCTAATACATTTTTTACTGTTAAATTAAATGTATTAACTGTAAATAATTTGCAATGTGATTTTTTATTTTTTTTATTTATTTATAACCAACATCGTGTACAGCATAAATTCAATCTCTTTGCGCCTCACAGGGCCAAAAAAAAGAAAAAAAGAGAAAAGCATAATATATTGGAAAACATAACAGATTTAAATTAAAAATTTCACGGTCCAGTTTACTGGTCCCCTTGAATGGAATATTTGTACACCTAGTTGGGGTTTTTCTAGTTTTTAAACATAAAATAAATAGGAAAGAGAGAGAGAAAAAAAAAAAAAAATAATAATAAAAAATAGAGAGAGGAAAAAAAAAAAAAAAAAAAGGGGGGGGAGAGGAGGGAGAGGGGTGATTACCAAATACCTAGTAAGATTAATTCTGTATCTCTAAACGGGTAGATTATATATTCAATTTCGCTCTCAGGTAGGGATTTTATAAATATAGACCACTTTAAGAAGAATCTCTTTACATCTTCTTCATTTTGTATATCAGTATCCACTTGCTCAATAATACACTGTTTCTTTAAACAATTTTTGATTTCTTTTACACTCGGGATTGTTCTTGTTTTCCATTTCTTTAAGATTAAATATGTACCAGCCAGAATAGTTAGGTTAATGATTTTAGACTCCTTGAAGGATAGACCCTCATCCTGACTAAGTAAAACTACATTTGTGGGAGAGAGAGACAGAGAGGGAAGGCCTAGGCTGGTGTTTAACCAGTACTGTGTCTTAAGCCAGAATTTACGAATTTTCGGACATTCCCATAACATATGCAATAAGCTAGCTGAAGGAAAAAGGCATTTTGGGCATTTGTTAAATCTGGCCTGGCACTGTGCGCCTTTTTTCGGTGTGAAGTGTGACATATGCAGGATCTTAATATGCGATTCCCTCCAGGTTGTAGATAAGGTTACCTGATGAACCTTTTGTATTGAGAGAGTAAGTGTACTAAGAGTAAGAGATTCTTGTCTTAGCACTTCAGCCCATTTATGCCTAATTTTTTCCAGTGTCTCTGAGCCTTTAAGTGAGATTATTATTTTATAGATATAAGAAATTGAGGTGAGTCCGTTCTTTGCTAAAAGAATCCAGTTATCAATACTCCCAAGTGACCATTCCCAACCAAATTCACTTGTTAGCTTGGTAGCGTAATGTCTTGCTTGCAGGTAAGCAAAAATGTTTTTATTGGGGATGCCAAATTCTTCCCTTAGGGAGTCAAATGACCTAACACATCTCGTTTCAAAATCTAATAACTGGTGAACTTGCCTTAGACCTTGAATCTGCCATTGTGCAAATAAAGTCGATTGCATCCCTGCTGGAAATTGTGGATTATTTAGAAGTGTGTTATACCTAGATACCTTAGATTCAATAGATAGTTGTTTGCACAGCTTCTTCCACATTTGAATTGGATTGCAAATCGAACTTATTTTTTTTAATTCAGGAGGAAAAAGATTGTTATTGCAGTGTATGATAGCCCTCAGCTCAATTGGATAGAGAATATCGGCATCAAGTTCAGAGTTCGTGATGTAATCATTATTAGTTATCCAGTCTACTATAATACGAGCTAGGAATACTAGATTATAGTTCCTTAGGTCAGGGAGAGATAATCCTCCCAATTTTAAAGGTAATGTCAATTTAGTTAATGAGATTCTAGGCTTTTTGTTCTGCCAAATAAACTCACGCAGGGCTATATTAAATGAAAGAATATCTTTCCTTTTGAGAATCAGTGGGGTATTCTGGAGAACATAAAGTATTTTCGGGAGAAGGGTCATTTTGTATAGGGCAATGCGACCTGACAAAGAGAGAGGTAGATTCTGCCAATTTTTGAAAGCTTCTTTGACGATCTTGAGTATTGGAAGTATATTTAAAGAATACCAGTCGTTAGGATTATAGGAAATCCATATACCTAAATATTTAACCGAATCTTGTACTATAGTGAAAGGGATTTGTGTTGCTGAAGCTTTTGTCTTTTTGATCCAAAGTAACTCTGATTTAGCTGTATTTACCTTATAACCAGAGAATGATCCGAACTGATCTATTATCGAAAGGAGCTTGGGTATATTGTTAACTGTATTTGATAGGTATATTAAAACATCGTCAGCATAAAGTGCCATACGCATCTCTTTTTTTCTTACCTTAATTCCTTCCAATTGTTGACGTACTGCTAAAGCCAGAGGTTCGATTGCCAGGTCAAATAGTAGGGGGGAGAGAGGACACCCCTGTCTGGTTCCCCGTTCTAATGTTATGTCTTGCGTAAGATCACCATTTACTATAATTTTTGTGGCAGCGTTTTTGTACAGATTATTAAAGAAACGGAGAAAGTTACCTCCTAACCCGAATTTTTTCAAAGTATAAGACAAATGATCGTAATGCACAGAATCAAATGCTTTTTCAGCATCAATAAAAATGATCGCCTTATCAGGGGTCTCCTCTCTCCTCCCAGTTTGCATCTCCTCCGTAATCTTAAAGTATTCAATTGTGAGGAATAATTCCCTAATTTTAGCTGAAGAATTCCGTTTTGAAATGAAACCTGATTAATCTTTATGAATAATGGAAGGAAGGAAAGATTGCATCCTAGTTGCCAGAATAGCTGCTAACAGTTTGTAATCAGTATTCAGAAGTGCTATAGGTCTATAGGATTCTTTCTTTACCGGATCCTTCCCCGGCTTCAAAATAAGGGTTGTGTTAGAAGCAACAAAATCTAATGACGGCGTACCCCCTCCAAGGTAGAGATCGTTAAATAAGGAAGATAAATACTTTGTTATTTCAGAGGATAGTATCTTATAAAATTCGTTCGGGAGGGAGTCAGGTCCTGGGGCTTTATTATAAGCTAGTTTATGAATTGCTGTAAGAATTTCTTGTTCAGTGATGGTAGAATTTAAGCGATCTGTTGTTTCGCTTGATAACACCGGATACGAAATTTTTTTCCAGAATTCCTCACACTGTGTAAAATTTGATATTTTACCATTATAAAGGGTTTTGTAATATTCCTCGAATACTCGAAGAAGTTCTTCAGGTGTTTTAAATTGCCTACCTTCTGATGTTATACTTTCTATTAAAGAAGAAGCTTTCTCTCGTTTGACCAAATTTGCCAGGAGTTTGCCTGTTTTATTCCCGTAGTGGTATAACTTGGCCTGTAATCTAAGGTCTTTCTGTGTTGTTTTGTATAAATAAAAAGAATCTCTGTGTGTTAACGCAGAGATGTATCTGGACCATGTTTCTGGGGTTTGCTGATAGATATACCTATTGTGTGCATTTGTTACTGCTCTAAGAAGCTCTCCTTCCCTTTTCTTATACTTTTTAGTCCTGGCTATATTATATGCGAGTATTTCCCCTCTTAAAACAGCTTTAGCTGTTTCCCAAAAAAGTGCTGGTTGTGAGATGTATTCCTGATTAAATTGAACATAATCACGAAATTTTGCTATCAATCAGTTTTTTAATTTATTGTCAGTACTTAAATATCGTGGGAATTTAAACCCTCTTTTCCCTCCCTGAGAACAGTTAGACTGAAATGCTAAGGAAATAGGGGCATGGTCAGATGTAGTGATTGGGAGGATTTCGGCTATAACTTTAGATTTACATAATCTCTCGTCAATTAGAAAAAGATCTATTCTGGAAAGTGTCTTGTGTGCGCGAGAGTGACATGTGTACTCCCTCTCATCCGTATTTTGTGTCCTCCATATGTCACAGATCTTCAAGTTTTTAGTTAGTTTAATGAATAACTTTGATTCTAAATTATCTCTCTTTGTTTTTCGAGAAGTGGAGTTCTGTCTTAATCTATCAAGTGGGTATTTAGGTGCCATGTTGAAGTCCCCCCCCAAGATCAGGTATCCCTCCGTAAGAAGCAAGAGTTTGTTTTGTAAGTTTTCCCAGAACGGGAGACAGAAAACATTAGGAGCGTAGACATTACAAAGTGTGTACATTATTTTCATTATTTTAATTTTGACAATCAGATACCTTCCCTCTCTGTCTGTCTCAGTGTGTATAACTTCATAATCAAGCTTCTTCCCTAAAAGCATTGCTACTCCACTTTTCCTTTTGGTTGAGGATGAAAATAATACTTCTTTAACCCATGTGGTTTTAAGTTTAAGCACTTCTTCAGATTTTAAGTGGGTCTCTTGCAAGAAGGCAATATCTGTATTATTTTTTTAAGGTGGGATAACACTATTTTTCTCTTTATAGGGGATGTTAAGCCACCTATATTCCATGATACCAGTTTAAAAGTATTCTTTATATCCATCTAGGCAACATTAAAGAGGGGAAAAAAGAGGAGGAGAGGAGGAAGGAAAGGGGAGAGAGAAGAAAAAACAAACAAAAAAAAAAAAAAAAAAAGACACAAAACTATAACACAAGAAAATAAAAACCTTAGTGTACCCCCATAAAAACCAAGCACATAGAGGAAGTATAACCCCTCTCCCTCTGCGACCCTTGTAGTCAATTGATTCCATCTTTGTTAGAAAAAAAATGAGAGAAAAAAAAAAGAGAAGAAAAAAAAAGAAAAGTAGAAAACTAACTCCGGTTAACTTCCCCTCTACTCTGTTCTGGTACTGGGTACGTATCAACATAAACATTTTCAGCTTCCTGTGCTGATTCGAAGATATGAGTATGACCTTCTAACGCTATTTTCAGTTTTGCAGGATATAATAGTGTAGCCCAAGCCCCTTGTTTTATAAATTTTGTGCAATGTGGGGCGAGTTCTTTTCTTTTTGCAGCTGTTTCTGCTGAATAATCTTGGAACATAAAGATTTTTACACCATCTAGAAATATGGGCTGATGTTTACGGTATGCTTGTAGCAGAGTGACCTTATGCTGAAAATTTAAAATTCTTGCAATAATAGGTCTAGGTCTTGTATTCACTCTGCTTGAGTTAACAGTCCCTATTCTGTGTGCCCTTTCGACTGTTATCTGTGGGTGAGATTCAGGGATTTGGAGTACCCGGGGTAGAATTTTTGACATAAAATTTACTAAGTCTTCATATTTTTTTCCCTCTGGGACACCAATAACCCTTAGGTTATTTCTCCTTGACCTATCCTCCAAATCTTCAATTTTACTCTGCATTTTTAGTAGTAAACTACTTGTAGAATCAAGGATAGATTTGTAAGATATAGTCTGGTCCTCAAGATCTGAAATTCTTTGTTCAGCTTCAGAAATTCTGTGTGCATATTGTTTAACTTCATTGGACAAAGATGCTATATCCTGTTTTATTTCGTCTCTCAGTGATTCAAATTTAGGATTTAGGGCTAATGTAATACTGTTAACCAATGTTTGGATATCAATAGTTTCCATCGTGGATAAAGGGTTTATCATTGGTGGTTGTGATTCTATCGAGGTTTCAGGAGGAGGTTTATTCTTTTTCTCCCTTTGTCTACCCGCCATAGTTAAAGGAGGTGTTTTGGGGTGACCATGCAAATATTTGTCCATGTGCAATTTTTAATTTACTGAGGTGTAACGTGATTTTTTTTTTTTTTTTTTTCTTTTATTCCTTTGGGGAGGTGACGAGAAAAAAAAAAAAAAAAAAGAAAAGAGAAAAAAAAAAGGAAGTGAGGGCAATAGGGGTGGGTTTGTGGAGTGATTTCGTGAGGTAAAAGGGAGGAATCAGTGTTTGTGAAAAAGTTAGATGGGTCGTGACCCACCTAATTATATACTTTATATTGTGGAAAAATGGACCAGTGAGTGGGGGTTTTGTGAATTTAATGTGTATGTTCTCCTTTGATCCTATGGGGGGAAACAGCAATTTTTGGGTTTATTAAACCCACCTCCCTTTTTCCCTACTTCGCCTAGATTTTCCACTTGGTTTACCCCTTCTGGCCTTTTTATTTCAATAAATGAGATTGTTTCTTATACCTAGCTTTTCTTTGACTTAATAGTTTCCCTTTCTTGTACCCCTCTACTTACTCTCTCCTAGACAAGGAATAGCCTATAAGTTAAGCTAATTCCCTGTAACAGTATACGTTTTTATTGAATCCCAGCTTAGAAGGGCAGAAAACTATATTTATGTAAGCAGTTCTGTATATAAAGTTTTGTAACTTGCTTAGTGAGAGACTATTTTTATTTATTTTTAATTTTTTTTCCGCCTCTTCAGCTCTCAATTCCCCTCTTGATAGGACAGTTATAGATTTATAATATTGTTCCTCTGACAGTAACCAGGGGGGAGGAGCCCATCCAAGGTGGGAGGGAGAGGGGCAGTAACACAGAGGGAAATTGGCGGCAAAAAGAAGAACCCTGCCTATAGTGCCTATTAGTCAATACATTACCACTTTAACACACAAAGAGAAACATATCAGCAATTAGTTAAGTAAAATTATATTCCATTACATTAGTTCCAGTGGTGCCTAAGAGCGTATACCTAGGCAGGGAAGCCCAAGTTAATTCAATTGACACTTCCGCAGCGAAGTGTCTTCCCTACTCCCCCTGCTGCTGCTCAGGGGGAGAAGGACCAACCCAATAACCCCAAGGGAGAAAACCCCCCGAGAAAATAGAAAATATTTAAGAGATAAAAAGAAGTTTGTGATATTTTACGATACAGTAGTATAATATTGCTGAAAAATTTCAACAAGTTCTGAGAATGTCCTTGAGAGAAGAAAGGAAAAAATATAATGTAAAGAGACACGTCAACAGACCAATATTATGGAAAAATAAAGAATTAATTTTTTCTCTTTGGGGTCTTAGCAGCGAAAACCCATTAATTTTCAGAAAATCTTAATGCCTATCAAGTGTAGACACCGGGAATATTATTTTATACCAGAGGTGTCTGTGTTATAAATAGATAAATTCCTGGATACAGCGATAAATACTTTTAACACCTTTTGTATAGCAATGGGAAGATCCTAGATTCAATAGATAGATTTTAAAGAGCCCATTTTAATTTTGTACTATTGCAATGGATTAAATCAAGAGGGGGAACTCAGATTAATGTCAGATATAATTATCTTAGGAGAAAAAGAGGGGTTGTACTCTTTATCATTAGAATAATTTAGCGCTACCAGAGAGTTGAAACAGTTTACCTCCTGGTGTACAAAAAAAAAAAAAAAAAAAACATAAAAAAAAGAGAAAGAAAAAAAAAAGAAACTAATTCAAGACACAACAGAGAAAGACTTTGATATTGTGGTGTAACTTAAAGAGTAACAATTTAAGCTCCTAGGAGTAATAAAGCTTAGCAGAAAAAAAAACTTTGTAACATCTGTAGTTCAATTAAATTCGAGCAGAGGAGAAACTTCTCTTCCAGAGGGAGCGATTTTCAGGGCTATAGGCCCCTTAATAGTTCAACCAAATTGAGAAAAGTGAGAGAAATAAAAACTTTTGCAGAACAAAATGTGAATGAAGAGTTTATACTGCTTTTATCTCTTTTTGTTGCAATTTTTGTAGTTTATCCTATATTCTTTGTTTTAATTCCTTTCTCTCTTTCCTTCCCTCTCTTCCCCTCTGTTATCCTACTCCTCTTCTCCCTCCTCACAGTCTCTCCCCTCCTTCTTCCTTATACGAGCACAAGTGATGTTATGTTATCCATAGATGTTAAGATAATGCCAAGATCTTCTGCTAAGAATTATGCCCAAGAAAAGAGATACCGATATCAAATTGGCTCCTAGGGATATACTTGTCAAACCCTTAAGTCCAGTGATGACCCCTCTCTTGTTATAAAAAAAAAACAGTGTCAAGAAGTATCCTATAAGGCTCACCTTACCCCAGCTTCCTCTCACTCACTCACCGCCGCAGGGAGTATGCTGAGATACACAGGAACCAGGATCTTTGTATTGCGGCTAGCTTTCACCCGCTCTTCTTGCCCTCATTTCAGGCACGATTCATCCCAACAGAGCCCTCCTCCTCTCTCGCAGCACCGGTGGGAGAGGAGAGAGGGAAACCAGCTTCAAAATAGCCGGAACAAGGAGAAAGCAGGCAGACAGAAGAGAGACCTCTCGGAAGCACACCAGCTCAGCGCTCCATTCAACGCTCACCCCCTCCCTCGCAGCACCGGTGGGGGAGGAGGGGCCAGGTCACAGACAGGAACAGCCGACTTTGTGGCAGGAGGACAGCCAGGCTCCAACGGGTCAAACAGATGGCGGACCACCTCCAAGCATGACGATCCCTCTGAACGAATGGCGGTGAGTGTAGACAAAACGTAGAAAGATCTTGATGCCGGGAAAGGTAAGTCCTATCCTGAGGGGAGGGAAGATGACACCAAAAAAAAGAAGAAAAAAAGTTTTTAACTATATGCTTATTATTGCGGTATTGTTGCAACTTGTAACTCCAGTTTAACCCAGGGGGTGAGAGAGTCCATGGCTAGGTAAGGAGGGGGACAGACTGGGGAAGTGAGGGTTGTCTTCCGTACAGATTTTCCTCTAGCAAATGAAGAGCAACCCAGTAACAAGATTGAGTCTAGCAATGTTTGTATAGCAAACAGTGCGATGGAAGGGCACTGTTAGGATCCAGGAACGGTATAACTGTTATCCAGGTAGCAACCCCATTTCCTGGGGTAAGGCGCGAAAGAGTTACCGCCAACAGCAATTAGGACTGGAGCAGGGAGCTCAGCAGCTAATACTTGCTCCTCCTCCACCGGAACCAGAACCAGGGAATGTCTGCAATGTGATTTTTAACCAACAATCTAATTTTATTCTGAGGCATCTTTTCCATAAATGTATAGTGTAATGTAATGTGGCCCGGGGTCAATTCCTCTTTTAGTGACCAGCTCGCTAAACAAAAAGTTTGTGTCCCCCTGATTTAGACCACATCATTTGTTTGTATTAGAACTTACCTTTAAAGGGACATAAAACCCCCCAAAAAATATTTCATGATTTAGGTAGAACATACAATTTTAAACAACTTTCTAGTTTACTTCTATTAGCAAATTTGCTTCATTCTCTTGGTATCATTTGTTGAAAGAGCAGCAATGCACTGGTGGTTTCTAACCGAACACATGGGTCAGCCAATGACAATCGGTATATATATGCAGCTACCAATCAGCAGCTAGAACCTAGGTTCTTTGCTACTCCTGAGCTTTCCTAGATAAACATTTCAGCAAAGGATAACAAGAAAAAGTAACAAATTAAATAATATAAGTAAATTGGAAAGTTCTTTAATAGTGAATCTCTGTCTAAATCATGAATGTCTAATTATGATTTAATCCAAAACATAAGGACAATGTTAAATGACTATGATACTAAATTTCCAAAATGCTGCAAATTGCCTAAATCATCTATTTGATTTGCAGAATTTGCAGGTTACAGAATTTGCTGTTTTGGCTCTCCAGAAACAAAAGCACAAGTGTTTAAAAGGTCACATAACTGTAATTGTGATGTAAAATCTACCAGGTCCTGATCAAAAATGTTACTCACAAACGGAGGTAAATGTTAATATTGGGAAATATTTAATGCATTAGGAATTTGTCATTTGAAATATGCTCACAATTTCAGGCCAAGTCTCCACTGGGAGTCATGACTGTCAGTAAGTGATTTACTTGCAGTTTATGGGAAAACAAAACCAAACCGTTCAGGCACTCAGCAAAAATGCACATCTAAATAGGAAAAGGTCACGTGTAACTGTGTGCTGCCAAAAGTTAACTATAAGTGGACAAGCCTGAAAGAACAAACAGCAATTTTAGTTAACAATATGGCATAATTATTCGTACAGTCAGCAGAATATGAGCAAGACATATATTTCACATCTTAGAATACGCAAAATTGATTATAAGTTCCACAGAAAAAAATTAGCAAATACTATTAAGATGACAACTTCTAACATTCTGGTCACTTTACTATCTGGAATTAAAGGGATAATCTAGTCCAAAATAAACTTTTATGATTCAGATAGGGAATGTAATTTTAAACAACTTTCCAATTTACTTTTATCTTGGTATTCTTAGTTGAAAGCTAAACCTAGGAGGTTCATATGCAAATTTCTTAGACCTCACCACTAGAGGGTGTTAGTTCATGTGTGTCATATAGATAACACTGTGCTCATGCACATAGAGTTACCTAGGAGTCAGCATCGATTGGCTAAAATGCATGTCTGTCAAAAGAACTGAAATGAAAGGGCAGTTTGCAGAGGCTTAGATACAAGGTAACCACAGAGGTAAAAAGTGTATTATTATAACTGTGTTAGTTATGCAAAACTGGGGAACAGGTAATAAAGGAATTATCTATCTTTTAAAACAATAAAAATTCTGGTGTAAAATCATTTTGAATATGTACATCAGAAATTATTTACTGCATTACAAAAGATATGGGCTTATCATAGATATTTGCCAACATGTTTTTTTTTGCTCGTATTACAAGTTGAAAGTAAATGCAATCACTTGAGCGCAATTGAAGTTAACTGTTTCGCAAAACAAAAAGTTCAACAAAACACATCACAAATACACATAAAAGTACAGTTACCCTCATAATAACACCAACTAATAAAAAATATTTTTTTAAAAATTGCACAAAAAAGTTATAAGTGCTCAAAGATATGAGGTCTCAGGTGTAAGGGAACAAAAAGGCATATTTGTATTTATATTATATGTGTGTACATGTAGTAGATGAAAACCTGTAAAATCATATTTAGACAATATTCATATTTAATAAAGTGTTATACTGTATATTTACTGTAAATGGTTCACATTCTAATGTTCTGCAACTAGCAGAATATGTTCTATGTATTTTTAAATAGTTATTCCTCTCTCTCTCTCTCTCTCTCTCTCTCTCTCTCTATATATATATATATATATATATATATATACATATTTTATAAATATATATATATATATATATATATATATATATATATACACAGTATCTCACAAAACTGAGTACACCCCTCACATTTTTGTAAATATTTTATTATATCTTTTCATGTGACAACACTGAAGAAATGACATTTTGCTACAATGTAAAGTAGCGAGTGTACAGCCTGTAAAACAGTGTAAATTTGCTGTCCCCTCAAAATAACTCAACACACAGCCATTAAAGTCTAAACCGTTGGCAACAAAAGTGAGTACACCGCTAAGTGGAAATGTCCAAATTGAGCCCAATTAGCCATTTTCCCTCCCCAGTGTGATGTGACTCGTTTGTGTTACAAGGTCTCAGGAGTAAATGGGGAGCAGGTGTGTTAATTTTAGTGTTATTGATCTCACACTCTCTCATACTGGTCACTGGAAGTTCAACATGGCTCCTCATGGCGAAGAACTCTCTGAGGATCTGAAAAAAAGAATTGCTGCTCTACATAAAGATGGCCTAGGCTATAAGAAGATTGCTGCAGAGGTTGAAGGGGTGGGGGGTCAGCCTGTCAGTGCTCAGACAATACACCGCACACTGCATCAAATTGGTCTGCATGGCTGTCGTCCCAGAAGAAAGCATTTTCTAAAGATGATGCACAAGAAAGCCTGCAAACAGTTTGCTGAAGGCAAGCAGACTATGGACATGGATTACTGGAACTTTGTCCTGTGGTCCAATGAGACCAAGATACACTTATTTGGTTCAGATGGTGTCAAGCGTGTGTGGCAGCAACCAGGTGAGGAGCACAATGACAAGTGTGTCTCGCCTAAAGTCAAGCATGGTGGTGGGAGTGTCATGGTCTGGGCTTGCATGAGTGCTGCCGGCACTGTGGAGCTACAGTTCATTGAGGGAACCATGAATGCCAACATGTACTGTGACATACTGAAGCAGAGCATGATCCCCTCCCTTCGGAGACTGGGCCGCAGGGCAGTATTCCAACATGATAATAACTCCGAACACACCTCCAAGACGACCACTGCCTTGCTAAAGAAGCTGAGGGTAAAGGTGATGGACTGGCCAAGCATGTCTCCAGTCCTAAACCCTATTGAGCATCTGTGGGGCATCCTCAAACAGAAGGTGGGGGAGCGCAAGGTCTCTAACATCCACCAGCTCCGTGATGTTATCATGGAGGAGTGGAAGAGGACTCCAGTGGCAACCTGTGTAACGCTGGTGAACTCCATGCCCAAGAGGGTTAAGGCAGTGCTGGAAAATAATGGTGGCCACACAAAATATTGACACTTTGGGCCCAATTTGGACATTTCCACTTAGGGTTGTACTCACTTTTGTTGCCAACTGTTTAAACATTAATGGCCAGCCATATGAAAGCATGACTGATCTGGCTAAGATATGGGAAACATTTTTGTGGTCAAATGAGTTGAAGAGAGAGCTTTTTTGACAAAATTCAAATGCTAGGTATGGCATAAATAAAACACTGCCCATACCTCAACAAACACTATCCGTACAGTGAAGTATAGAGTTGGCATCATAATGCTGTAGGTCTGCTTGGAGTAAAATACAGGACAACACTGCAGGAGAACCTTTTTAAGTCTGCTAAAAAGCTGAAGCATGGGAGAAAGTTTACCGTTCAATAAGACAGTTATTTCAAGACAGTCTGGAGGACCACTTCTGCCAGCTTCGTTGAGGACATCTTGTCGCTTGGATGAAGACTTCTCCCGGTAAGTGAATCTTCGGGGGTTAGTGTTAGGATTTTTAAGGGTGTATTGGGTGGGTTTTATTTTTAGGTTAGGGCTTTGGGCAGCAATAGAGCTAAATGCCCTTTTAAGGGTAATGCCCATCCAAATGCCCTTTTCAAGGCAATGGGGAGCTTAGGTTTTTTTAGTTAGGCTTTTATTTGGGGGGTTGGTTGTGTGGGTGGTGGGTTTTACTGTTGGGGGGGTTCTGTGTATTTTTTTTTTACAGGTAAAAGAGCTAATTTCTTTGTGGCAATGCCCCACAAAAGACCCTTTTAAGGGCTATTGATAGTTTAGTTTAGGCTAGGTTTTTTTTATTTTGGGTGGGCTTTTTTTTATTTAGATAGGGTTCTTAGATTAGGTGTAATAAGTTTAAAGATCTTGTAATTTGTTTTTTATTTTTTGTAATTTAGCTAATTTTATTTAATTTATTTAATTTAGGTAATTTATTTAATTGTAGGGTTAGGTGTTATTGTAACTTAGGTTAGGCTTTATCTTACAGGTAAATTTGTATTTATTTTAGCTAGGTAGTTAGTAAATAGTTAATAACTATTTAGTAACTATTCTACCTAGTTAAAATAAATACAAACTTGCCTGTAAAATAAAAATAAAACCTAAGATAGATACAATGTAACTATGAGTTTTATTGTAGCTAGCTTAGGGTTTATTTTACAGGTATTTAGTTTTAAATAGGAATAATTTAGGTGATAATAGTAGGTTTTATTTAGATTTATTTAAATTATATTTAAATTAGGGGGTGTTAGGGTTAGGGCTAGACTTAGATTTAGGGGTTAATAAATTTAATATAGTGGCAGCGACATTGGGGATGGCAGATTAGGGGTTAATAAATGTAGGTAGGTGGTGGCGATGTTAGGGACAGCAAATTAGGGGTTAATAATATTTAACTAAGGTTTGCAAGGCGGGAGTGTGGCGGATTAGGGGTTAATATGTTTATTGCAGTGGCGGCGATGTCGGGAGCGGCAGATTAGGGGTTAATAAGTATAATGTAGGTGTCTGCAATGTCGGGGTGGCAGATTAGGGGTTAATAAGTATAAAATTAGGGGTGTTTAGACTCAGGGTTCATGTTAGGGTGTTAGGTGTAAACATAAATTTAGTTTCCCCATAGGAATCAATGGGGCTGCGTTATGGAGCTTTACGCGGCTTTTTTGCAGGTGTTAGACTTTTTTTCAGCCGGCTCTCCCCATTGATGTCTATGGGGAAATCGTGCACGAGCATGTACAACCAGCTCACTGCTGACTTAAGCAGTGCTGGTATTGAAGTGTGGTATGGAGCACAATTTTGCTCTACGCTCACTTCTTGCCTTTTACTTTTTGTAAAAACCTGTAATACCAGCGCTGTAGGTAAGTGAGCGGTGACAATAATGTGCACGTTAGTAACGCACCCCTCATACCGCAAAACTCGTAATCTAGCCATATGTCAGGAATTTTCTCTCTTGTTGATAACTAATACCATAATTGAAAAAAAGAATCTTTGAGCCAGAAGTTAATCATTTTCCAAAATGTTTGTACCTTTGGGCATGACCAGAGGTAATGTAGAAGATTTGCATTTATGTGCTGTTCTCGCATAAGTGTTGACAATGATGTCTCCTCTATTCTCTCCATACTCTTCACTACTGTCTGTTCATTAAGGTCATCAAAATACAGTTCTTTCTATTTTATAATACTTCTATCAAGATAATGTTTATAGTCTGCATTATTCACCAGGTTATATAATAATGAAATTGAGTAATTGCCCTTTTTAAAAACATGTATTACTGGAGCTAATATTGGGGAGTCCTATGTGCTCCCAAATATCCTTATGAGTTTCAGGCAATACTGCCTGACTTGCAGAAAAGGAAAATAATGTTCATTTGGCAACGAGAATTTATTTTTAATAAATTCAATATCTAGAGCAATTTTCACCACCACCACTAAATTATAGATTTCTATATTAGGGAGAGCCATCCCTAAGTATTTCCTCTTAAGGACTAATTTTTTTATAACTAATTCTTGGTTTCTTAAGAGCCCATATATACTTTTTAATAGCAGTATTAATCTTCTTAATTTCTAGTTTCTTAATCAATAAAGGTATATTTTGAAAAACATAGGTAAAGCACTCATCTTAAGTAGCTTTATCTTGCGATAAAGAGAGAGAGGAAGAGATTCCCATCGTTTAAGAGTTTCACAAAATTGGTTAACCCCATTACCCAATTTCAGTGTATACCATTCTTCCGGATTAACTGATATTTTAATTTCTAGATAAATTAAAAAGTGTTTTACCTCCTTAAATATCTTATTTTCAGATTCTCGTTTTTTCTGAATCCATAATACTTCTGATTTACTCTTGTTAATCTTGTAACCTGAGAATGATCCAAATATCTCTATAATCTGACAAATATGGTTAAAGTTTACCTTTGGGTTCCTAGAGAATACTAATAGGTCATTGGCATACACTGCTAATTTGATAACCTTTTTCTTTAATTCTATTCCCTGTATATCTTTCCTTAGTGCAATCAGGAGGGGTTCTAATGAATGTTGAAAATTAAGGGAGAAAGGGGACATCCCTGTCTTGTGCCCCGTAATAGCGGGAAATATGGAGTTTTATTACTATTTATAACCAATGCAGCTTTAGACTTCATGTATGACATCTCAATCATATTATAGCAATTACCCAGATATCCAAATTTATTAAGTAAGAAGGTGATCCCATGTGAGTGAATCGAATGCCTTACAAGCATCTATCGATACTATAGATAAATCTTCATGGTTTCCTCTCTTATTATATTTCTTATGATACCAATAGTCTGAAATAGTTAAGAAAACCTTTCTTAAATTAATATTAGATGATCGCCCTTTCATAAACCCTGTTTGGTCCGTATGAATGATTGTGTCTAGGGAAGCCTGGAACCTCTTTGCCAGAATACTTGTTATGATCTTATAATCTATGATTAGGAGCGAGATTGGTCTATAAGAGTCGATTATATTTGGGTCTTTCCCAGGTTTGGGGATAACAATAATAGTGGATTCATTAAAATCATCCAGAGGTTTAAGATTTCCAGACCAAAATCTATTTAGGAGTAAGGTAAGAGTAGGAGTGATTTCTTCTATGAGTATCTTGTAAAATTCTGACGGAAGTCCGTCTGGTCCCACTGCTTTATTATTGGCAAGATGTCTAATTGTCTGTTGTACTTCTTTCTCCAAGATAGGCTCATTAATTTTATCTAATTGTACCTTATCTATCCTAGTGATTTCAATAGATTCCCAGAATTTTTCCTTTTTGGTCTTATCAACTGATTGTGCTGAGTATACTTCTGAGAAATGTTCAAAAAATATTTTCTGTATGTCTTTTTCGTTAGTCCATATGGCTCCTTTTTCTTCTATTTTAGTTATGAATCTGGGTGATTTCTGATTTTTCACTATTTGAGCTAAAAATGTACCCGCTTTGTTACCAAATCTGTAGTATTGCGCACAGGACTTCATATTCTCTTTAATTCCATTTTGAGCAAATAATTTGTCTCTATTTTTTTGGCTTAAACATACTTCTTCCAATTATCTTTTTTATTTATATATTTAGTATACATATTTATTAGGCACTTAGGCCTAGATTTAGAGTTGGGCGGTAGCCGTCAAAACCAGCGTTAGAGGCTCCTAACGCTGGTTTTTACCGCCCGCTGGTATTTGGAGTCAGTCAGGAAAGGGTCTAACGCTCACTTTGCAGCCACGACTTTTCCATACCGCAGATCCCCCTACGCCATTTGCGTATCCTATCTTTTCAATGGGATCTTTCTAACACCGGTATTTAGAGTCATAGCTGAAGTGAGCGTTAGAAATCTAACGACAAAACTCCAGCCGCAGAAAAAAGTCAGTAGTTAAGAGCTTTCTGGGCTAACGCCGGTTTATAAAGCTCTTAACTACTGTGCTCTAAAGTACACTAACACCCATAAACTACCTATGCACCCCTAAACCGAGGTCCCCCCACATTGCCGCCACTATATTAAAATGTTTTAACCCCTAATCTGCCGCTCCGTACACCGCGGCCACCTACGTTATCCCTATGTACCCCTAATCTGCTGCCCCTAACACCGCCGACCCCTATATTATATTTATTAACCCCTAATATGCCGCCCCCAACGTCGCCTCCACCTACCTACAATAATTAACCCCTAATCTGCCGACCGGAGCTCACCGCTACTATAATAAATGTATTAACCCCTAATCTGCCTCACTCCCGCCTCAATAACCCTATAATAAATAGTATTAACCCCTAATCTGCTCTCCCTAACATCGCCGACACCGAACTTCAAGTATTAACCCCTAATCTGCCGACCGGAGCTCACCGCTACTCTACTAAATTTTTTAGCCCCTAAAGCTAAGTCTAACCCTAACACTAACACCCCCCTAAATTAAATATAATTTTTATCTAACGAAATAAATTAACTCTTATTAAATAAATTATTCCTATTTAAATCTAAATACTTACTTGTAAAATGAACCCTAATATAGCTATAATATAAATTATAATTATATTGTAGCTATTTTAGGATTAATATTTATTTTACAGGCAACTTTGTATTTATTTTAACCAGGTACAATAGCTATTAAATAGTTAATAACTATTTAATAGTTACCTAGTTAAAATAATTACAAAATTACCTGTAAAATAAATCCTAACCTAAGTTACAATTAAACCTAACACTACACTATCAATAAATAAATTAAATAAAATACCTACAATTATCTACAATTAAACCTAACACTACACTATCAATAAATTAATTAAATACAATACCTACAAATAAATACAATGAAATAAACTAACTAAAGTACAAAAAATAAAAAAGAACTAAGTTACAAAAAATAAAAAAATATTTACAAACATTAGAAAAATATTACAACAATTTTAAACTAATTACACCTACTCTAAGCCCCCTAATAAAAAAACAAAGCCCCCCAAAATAAAAAAATGCCCTACCCTATTATAAAATTAAAATAGAAAAGCTCTTTTACCTTACCAGCCCTGAAAAGGGCCCTTTGAGGGGCATGCCCCAAAGAATTCAGCTCTTTTGCCTGTAAAAAAAAAACATACAATACCCCCCCAACATTACAACCCACCACCCACATACCCCTAATCTAACCCAAACCCCCCTTAAATAAACCTAACACTAAGCCCCTGAAGATCTCCCTACCTTGTCTTCACCTCACCGGGTTCAGCGATCGGTCCAGAAGAGGGTCCGAAGTCTTGATCCAAGCGGCGGCTGAAGAACTCCATCATCGGGCTGAAGTCGGAAGTCCATCATCGGGATGAAGTCTTCTATCAAGCGGCATCTTCAATCTTCTTTCTTCCGGAGCGGAGCGGAGCCATCTTCTTCCCAGCCGACGCTGATCCATCCTCTTCAACCGACGCCTACTCGCCGAATGACGGTTCCTTTAAATGACGTCATCCAAGATGGCGTCCCTCGAATTCCGATTGGCTGATAGGATTCTATCAGTCAATCGGAATTAAGGTAGGAATATTCAGATTCAAGTTCAATCCGATTGGCTGATCCAATCAGCCAATCAGATTGAGCTCGCATTCTATTGGCTGATCGGAACAGCCAATAGAATGCGAGCTCAATCTGATTGGCGCTATAAAACAATCAAGTTCCAAAAAAATACCAGTGACATACAGGGTACGTCGCTGGTCCTTAAGGGGATAAATCTATAGATATCTGGCACTCTTAGATTTCTCTGTAGTTTCTTAACAATCATACTTTGCCTTTTCCTTCTAGCCTGTAAATTTCTATCAGAAACTTTTTTACCTCTTTCTATATCTTGATTCCCTTTACATCTAGCTAATATCTTGTTCGGAGTAAGATTAAAATCTCCACCCAGAGTTAAGTGAGAATCTGAATATACAATTGGTTGATCTTGTAAGTTCTGCCAAAAGCCTGTATCTTCCTCATTTGGGTCATATACATTACATATTACCAATTTCTTATTCCCCATCTCCATTTCCACCACAATATATCTTCCTTCTTTATCTCTAATTATATTATTTATCTTGTATTCAAGTGATTTATTTAAAATTATTGCCACTCCTCTCTTCCTTTGATAACATGGAATAAATATAACTTCCTTCACCCATCCTCCCTTTAGTTTAATAGCCTCAACCTTTTTAGGTGTGTTTCTTGTAATAATAAGATTTGGGCTCCTAGTTTTTTTGCATACTTAAGAATTGATTTACGTTTGATGGGTGACGTAATGGCACCAATATTCCATGAGATAATTTTAAAAACCATTTATTTCATATATGTGTAAATGCAAATGAAAGACCATACAAAAATATATATGATCTCCAATATATGGGGTCCCCAATCCACTACTATAAGTATAGAGGGGAGGAGTGAAGACGAGGGGCGAGGGAGAGGAGAGGAGAAGAGGATAAAACAAACCCCCAAAAACAAAAACAATTTTTTTTACTCTTAATCATATTAATACCAAAATATTGCAACCATCTTCTTTCATATGAAGAAGTACACAAATAAAAGTCACCTACTATTATGCAATAAAAGATTAAGATTCTACCACCCTTATATCTCATTTTGACCCACATGTTTTCCCAAAAACAAATTAACTTCTACCACCTCAGCGGTCCATTTCAATTTAATCTCCATGATTATATCCTTCTTAAAAACAAACATAAGAAAAAACATAAATAAAACAATGTTATAGATTAAAATTCCTACAGGCTTATTTCTCATTTCTACCATTATGGTTTCCCAAAAACAAGTTAACTTCAGCCACCTCAGTAAATACTTTGTTACCTTCTTTACGCCTAGATTACGAGTTGTGCGGTAACAGGGGTGCGGTGCTAACTTGCAGTTTTTTCTCACCGCTCACTTTCCTGCAGCGCTGGTATTACAGGTTTTTACAAACCCGGTGTTAAAAGGCAAGAAGTGAGCGTAGAGCAAAATTGCGCTCCACACTGCACTCCAATACCAGCGCTGCTTAAGTGAGCAGTGAGCTGGTTGTACGTGCTTGTGCACGATTTCCCCATAGACATCAATGGGGAGAGCCGGCTGAGAAAAAGTCTAACACCTGCAAAAAAGCAGCGTAAAACTCAGTAACGCAGCCCCATTGATTCCTATGGGGAAACACATTTTATATTTACACCTAACACCCTAACATGAACCCGGTGTCTAAACACCCCTAATCTTACACTTATTAACCCCTAATCTGCCGCCCCGACATTGCCGATACCTAAATTATATTTATTAACCCCTAATCTCCCTCCCCCAATGTGGCCGCCACCTACCTACATTTATTAACCCTTAATCTGCCGCCCCCAATGTCGTCTCCACTATTCTAAATTTATTAACACCTAAACCTAAGTCTAACCCTAACACCCACTAACTTAAATATAATTTAAATAAATCTAAATAAAATTACTATCATTAACTAAATTATTCCTATTTAAAACTAAATACTTACCTATAAAATAAACCCTAAGATAGCTACAATATAACTAATAGCTACATTGTATCTATCTTAGGGTTTATTTTTATTTTACAGGCAATTTTGTATTTATTTTAACTAGGTAGAATAGTTACTAAATAGTTATTAACTATTTAATAACTACCTAGCTAAAATAAATACAAATTTACCTGTAAAATAAAACCTAACCTAAGTTACACCTAACACTACACTACAATTAAATAAATTACCTAAATGAAATACAATTAAATAAATTAAATACAATTAGCTAAATTACAAAACTCCCCACTAAATTACAGAAAATAAAGAACAAATTACAAGATATTTAAACTAATTACACCTAATCTAAGAGCCCTATCAAAATAAAAAAGCCCCCCCCAAAATTAAAATAAACCCTAGCCTAAACTAAACTATCAATAGCCCTTAAAGGGGCCTTTTGCTGGACATTGCCCCAAAGAAATCAGCTCTTTTACCTGTAAATAAAATACACAGAACCCCCCAACAGTAAAACCCACCACCCACACAACCAACCCCCCAAATAAAACCCTAACTAAAAAAGCCTAAGCTCCCCATTGCCCTGAAAAGGGCATTTGGATGGGCATTGCCCTTAAAAGGGCATTTAGCTCTATTGCTGCCCAAAGCCCTAACCTAAAAATAAAACCCACCCAATACACCCTTAAAAAATCCTAACACTAACCCCCGAAGATCCACTTACCGGGAGAAGTCTTCATCTAAGCAGGCAGAAGTGGTCCTCCGATTGGCATCAGTCAATCGGAATCTAAGGGACGTCATCTTGGATGACGTCCCTTAAAGGAACCTTCATTCGTTGGGTAGACGTCAGATGAAGAGGATGCTCCGCGTCGGATGTCTTGATGAAAACTTGATGCCGTCTGGATGAAAACTTCTGCCCGTCTGGAGGACCACTTCGCCCGGCTTGGATGAAGACTCCTCCCGGCTTCGTTGAGGACTTTGACCCGGTTGGATTAAGACTTCTGCCGCTTCCTTGAGGATGGATGTCCAGTCTTCAGAACTGTAAGTCGATCTTCAGGGGGTTAGTGTTAGTTTTTTTTAAGGGTGTATTGGGTGGGTTTTATTTTTAGGTTAGGGTTTGGGCCTGCAAAAGAGCTAACTGCCCTTTTAAGGGCAATGCCAATCCAAATGCCCTTTTCAGGGCAATGGGGAGCTTAGGTTTATTTAGATAGTATTTTATTTGGGGGGTTGTTTGTGTGGGTGGTGGGTTTTACTGTTGGGGGGGTTGTTTCTATTTTTTTTTACAGGTAAAAGAGCTAATTACTTTGGGGCAATGCCCCGCAAAAGGTCCTTTAAAGGGCTATTAGTAGTTTAGTTTAGGCTAGGGTTTTTTTTTTATTTTGGGGGGCTTTTTTTATTTTGATAGGGCTATTAGATTAGGTGTAATTAGTTTAAATATCTAATTTGTTTATTATTTTCTGTAATTTAGTGTTTTTTTTGTACTTTAGATAATTTAATTTAATTAAGTAATTGTATTTAATTTAGTTAATTTATTTGATTATAGTGTAGTGTTAGGTGTTATTGTAACTTAGGTTAGGTTTTATTTTTAACTATTTAATAACTATTGTACCTAGTTAAAATAAATACAAACTTGCCTGTAAAATAAAAATAAACCCTAAGCTAGCTACAATGTAACTATTAGTTATATTGTAGCTATCTTAGGGTTTATTTTATAGGTATTTAGTTTTAAATAGGAATAATGTAGTTAATTATAGTAATTTTATTTAGATTTATTTGAATTATATTTCAATTAGGGGGTGTTAGGGTTAGGGTTAGACTTAGGTTTAGGGGTTAATACGTTTAGTATAGTGGCGGCGACGTTGGGGGTGGCAGATTAGGGGTTAATAAATGTAGGTAGGTGGCGGCGATGTTAGGAATGGCAGATTAGGGATTAATAATATTTAACTAATGTTTGGAAGGCGGGAGTGCGGCCGTTTAGGGGTTAATATGTTTATTATAGTGGCAGCGACGTTGGGGGCGGCAGATTAGGGGTTAATAAGTGTAGGTAGGTGGTGGCGACATTGGGGGCAGCAGATTAGGGGTTAATAAATATAATGAAGGTGGCGGCGATGTTGGGGGCAGCAGATTAGGGGTTCATAAGTATAATATAGGTGGCGGCGGTGTCCGGAGCAGCAGATTAGGGGTTAATAAATATAATGCAGGTATCGGCAATGTCAGGGGCGGCAGATTAGGGGTTAATAAGTGTAAGATTAGGGGTGTTTAGACTCGGGGTTCATGTTAGGGTGTTAGGTGTAGACATAAAATGTGTTTCCCCATAGGAATCAATGGGGCTGCATTACGTTTTACGCTGCTTTTTGGCAGGTGTTAGACTTTTTCTCAGTCGGCTCTCCCCGTTGATTCCTATGGGGAAATCGTGCATGAGCACGTACGACCAGCTCACCGCTGACTTAAGCAGCGCTGGTATTGGAGTGCGGTAATGAGCAAAATTTTGCTCAACGCTCACTTCTTGCCTTTTAACGACAGGTTTGTAAAATCTCGTAATACCAGCACTGCATGTAAGTGAGCGTTGAGGGAAAACTGCTCGTTAGCACCGCATAGCCTTCAACGCAAAACTCGTAATCTAGTCGTATGTGAGTTAACTATAGTGTAGTTGTGCTAAAACGATTTTTTTCTCTTTCCTCTTCCCTTTTTTTTTAATTTGGTAGTTGCTGACTGACTTAAATGCTTTATGTTCTTAATAACCCTTCATGACAAGTTAGACATATAGGTGTGTGTTGTATATTTATATTATTCTCTCCAGACCAAGTATAGGCTGATTTCATAGAACAATTTAAAGGTTCTTTTGTATACTCGTTTCTAACTAACTCTTTGGCCTATATGTGGACAAGAACCCTGCATATGCTTATTTCTGACTATATGAGTAACAAATGTGTACTTATATACATATATTACAACAAGTAAGAAATACTTAGTAATTTACAGAAAGTACAAAGTGCTTTATAATTTCTGCACATTAGACCTGCAAAAGAGTCTTTTTTGAATTTGTCACTGTGAGTCAACTTTTTTCTTTTGTAATTGCAGACTAACTTAACCACTTTCTATTCTTAGTAACCCTTCACAACCTGTTAGACAGATAAGTATGTTTCAAATACTTATATTAGTCTCTCCAGACCGAGTATGGGCAGATTTTATAGTACAGCTTAAAGGGCTTCTTGTATACTCATTTCTATCTCGCCCAATGGTCTACCTATGGATAAGAACCCTGCATATACTTTTTTTTGACTATATGAGTGACAAATGTGTACTTATATACATATACTACAACAAATAAGAGATACTTAGTCATTTCTGCACATTAAACCTGCAAAAAGATATTCTTGAAACTTGACACTTTCTATTCTTAATAACCCTTCGTACCCTATTAGACAAATACATTTGTGTCGTATATTTATATTATTCTCTCCAGACCACGTGTGGGCTGGTTGTATAATACAGTTTAAAGGGCTTAATGTATGCTCATTTCCAACTCATTCAATGAGCTATATATAAAAAAGAACCCTGCATATACTTATTTCTGACTGTATGAGAATACTTATATAAATACACTACAAAAAATAAGAAGTAATTAGTGATTTCTGCACATTAAACCTGCAAACTAGTATTCTTAAGATTTGGCACTTGATTCAACTTAAACATCACGGTTTATGTAGATGTAGATATACTCAAATGTTTATAGAAGTGTCCCAGGGAACACTGGTTGCCTTCTATAGTCGATAGGCTTATACCGAAGTCCCAAAGATTACTAAGTCTCTGTAAGGAGTCTGCACATATATATGCCACAAACCGGAAAAAAAAAAGTGATTGTATTCTTCCACGGATTAGGCTTAGATCTTTACAATGAAAGGCTCTCTATCCTTACTTAAAGATGTATACAGCACTTTCTATTTCTTTTTGGTTTTGCTGTATCCTCAGTGTGTTATTCTTTGAGAGTCCAGACTTTATTTGCTAGCCCATAATATTACTCCACAAGGATGGTCAGGCAAATATAGATAAATGTGTGTGGGGGGGAGGGGTTTGTGTCTCAACTAGGCCCTACTCTTGCAGGAACTCTCTTAGATAATTAAAACATTACTAAGCCTGAATTATATACCTAGTTCCCCAGCCCCCCCAAGAT
Organism: Bombina bombina; assembly: GCF_027579735.1. Classification (NCBI taxonomy): domain Eukaryota; kingdom Metazoa; phylum Chordata; class Amphibia; order Anura; family Bombinatoridae; genus Bombina; species Bombina bombina. The sequence goes on from NC_069504.1 coordinate 281,218,559, forward strand.
ATGTGTCTAATGCCTTTAGTACAAGAGAGACAACGAGGGTCTAATAGCAAGTAGGCTGTACTTATCTTGACTTTCTTTGCTGAAATTCAGGCCCGTAGTGACAACCTCTCTCTTCAGATATCCCCACTGAAGTCTCCCTCTTCTAGTGGACTTGACAGTAGGCCGCTTACTCAGACAATTTCCTATGCCGGAGTGCTGTTCTCTTATTCCCCTTGCTCTGGGGCCATGGATGCTGGAGTCTGTGCGATATCCCTGTTACCTCTGCTCGCCGCTCGTTTGCGGGTCCTGGCGGGTAATGCAGTCGATACTGCTTAGATGTAGAGAGGGTGTCCCTCTCCCTCTCTGTACTTGCCAGCCAGAATCTATTGATTCACACCGCAGTCACAGCGTGACCTCGACTGGGCTATTAGAGCCCCGCCTATGGGTACTTTCCACCGTGGCTTGTGCTCAGGCCTCCATCTTCAGCAAGCACAAACACATGTGTCTTCTCACGAAGCCCCACCTACCGGATGTCATCCTATCTGATGGTCACATTTGTTCTTTTATTTTACTTAGATGAAGAGTATACCTAGGTAGGCTCAGAACAGCAGTACACTATTGGTATGTAGCTGTTCATTGGTGGCTGTATACATAAATGCTTGTTGCCATTCACTCACCAGCAGGGTCGACTCCAGAACGAATGAAATGGGGGGGATTTTTTTTCACGAGGGGGCACTTATTTACAAAGCATGTACTGTATGAGAGTCAAAATAAGAGCAGACCTACATATTCTGCAGGAAAGTGTAGCCATCTTATAAAGTGTAGCCATCTTATATAAATGAGTCTGGACAACTTTTCTCTTCTGGCACACAAACTTGAGTGTTGTTTAATTCCGAACTCAGGTACAACCCTAACGTTAGGGTTAGGGTTAGACTTAGGGTTAGGTTTAGGGGTTAATAACTTTAGTATAGTGGCGGCAAAGTTGGGTGTGGCAGATTAGGGGATAATAAGTGTAGGCAGGCGTCGGGGGTGGCAGATTAGGGGTTAATAACTATAATGTAGGTGGCGGCGACATTGGGGGTGGCAGATTAGGGGTTTATAACTGTAATGTAGGTGGCGGCGATGTTGGGGGTGGCAGATTAGGGGTGTTTAGACTCGGGGTTTATGTTAGGGTGTTAGGTTTAAACACAAATTTTCTTTCCCCATAGGAATCAATGGGTCTGCGTTACGGAGCTTTGCGCTCCTTTATTGCAGGTGTTAGGCTTTTTTTAGCATTGATGTCTATGGGGAAATCGTGCACAAGCACGTAAAACCAGCTCAAAGCAGCGCTGGTATTTGGGTGCGGTATGGAGCTCAATGGAGCTCAACGCTGCCATATTGCCTGCTAACGCTGGGTTTTTGAAAACCTGTAATAGCAGCGCTATAGGGAGGTGAGCAGTGGAAATAACTTGCGAGTTATCACCGAGCCTCTCATAATGCAAAATCTAGCCGTAAGTTTGGTTTTAAAATATACTATTAGTCCAAATGTGCTTGCAATAAAAATATTGTTTGGAAAACTGTATGTATCATTCAAGGGATCTCAACACTTTTGCAATGTAGATATATATGGAGTGCATCATACAAATTGTTCACCTTAAAGGGAGAGTCAAGTCCAAAATAAACTTTCATGATTCAGATAGGGCATGTAATTTTTAACAACTCCAATTTACTTTTACCACCAATTTTACTTTGTTCTCTTGATATTCTTAGTTGAAAGCTAAACCTTGGTAGGCTCATATGCTAATTTCTTAGACCTTGAAGGCCGCCTCTAATCTGAATGCATTTGACCACTAGAGGGCATTAGTTCATGTGTGTCATATAGAAAACATTTAGCTCATGCACGTGAAGTTACCTAGGAGCCAGCACCGATTGGCTAAAATGCAAGTCTGTCAAAATAAATAAAATAAGGGGGCAGTTTGCAGAGGCATAGATACAAGGTAATTACAGAGGTAAAACGCGTATTATTATGACTGTGTTGGTTATGCAAAACTGGGGAATGGGTAATGAAGGGATTATCTATCTTTTTAAACAACGAAAATTCTGGTGTTGACTGCCCCTTTAATTCTAGGAACAATTCTGTGAAGTAGCCAACTGACTTGATATTATTATGACATTATTGCTGTTTGTGAAATGGTTTTGCTATCAGGAGTTTTAATGTTTTTATTAATTATACCTACACTAGGTCAGCAAGTTTGTTTTAGCAGAACTTATACAAATGACACCTTTGTTACTGATACAGCTGTTTATCTGATTTTGAACATTTATCTTTGATTTTGTGTTTTTCTTTTTCCTTGAGCGGCTGCCTCTTTTCTATTCTTATCTTTCCCTTGTCTCCTCTCTATTTCCATGAGATTCAGATCATTCTACATCGTATCTAGATATGTGCAATTCGGTTCGATTCGGAAATTCGGAAAATTCGGATCGAACCGAATTTCCGAATTAAAATACTGCCAAATTTCGCGAATAAATCCGAATTACTTCGGATTTATTCTGTAAATTCGGATGGCCATGGATTACACTAGTATTGTACAGTATATTAGGTTATATCACTCTGCTATGGGTTACACCTAATATACAGTACATAATACTAGTCTAATCCCACCTAACACTTACCGAAATTCCGAATTTCCGAACCTAACCGAATCCAGCTGAATTTCTTCGAATCCGAATGAATCTGAAACGAATACGAAACGAAGATTAAACATTTTCCGAATTCGAATCGATCCGAACCAAATTTTTCGCCATGCACATGTCTAATCGTATCATGTCCGCTCGCACTTACATAAATCGGCCCCATTGATTCAAACAACTTTATTCATTTTCAATAGTTTTCTGAAACACCTCAACAGCATTTTTCTTAGTATGCACAGGGTAAAATGTAGATTTCTGTTTGAATTTAGTCAGTGCTGGTTCATTAACCCTCATAACGACATCAAAACCCTCACTCTTCATCTGTAGAGATGTTAGTTGTAATTCAGTGCACATAGCTTAAAAATTAAAATCATCCCTAGTGCTTAATTAATTATGCATTCCTGTTATTATAGTGGGTATACTTTCTTGTTGTGTAAAAAAATAGTTTTTTCAACACCAATGATCTCACAATATTTTTTTACATCCACTATAATTATAAAAAGATTAAAGTTGCTAGTGGGTGAAAAATTCAGACCAAGTGACAGAACTTTTATTTGACTATCTGTCAATTCATGACAATTCAACTTGAGAGGTACTCAGGATATGATGTTAACACCAAAGATGTCATTATAAAATCAATTGAATACCTTTTAAAGCACAATTTATTTTTATTTGAGGGGGATTTCTATCTCCAGAAGCATGGAACAGCTTTTTCTCCAACTTATGCCAACCTGTATTTAGGTTGGTTGGAGCTGTTCCACGTTTTTGGAGATGGAAACCCCTTTAAACAATGTATTCAATATTACGGTTGATACATAGATGACTTGCTGTTTGTGTGGAAAGGAGGTGGAAATTATCAAAATGAATTACATGAATTTTTCGCTTATGTTAAACGGAATCATATGAACTTGGACTTTACTATGGAATATTCAAAACCATCTATTCCCTATTTAGATGTAATGCTTAAAACGAACAGAATACTGAAATCATAGTAAGTTTATATAAGAAATCAACAGCAGGAAACACAATTCTTAATGCCAGATCATGTCATCCTGGCCAAATAATTAAGGCTATCCCTAAAGGCCAATATATGAGGGTGAAGAGAAACTGCAGGATGATTAGAACAAACACTCGGAAGAGACAACTCTAAGATTTTTATCTAGGGGTTACAATAGGAAATAACTCAATGTGGCAAAGGAACAGGTAGACAAAATGGAAAGATATGTTAAGACCAAGGAAGAAAAGTCAGGATAAGGAATACAGCGATAAACCCTTTTTTATTACAACCAATAGTAAGGAGTATAGTCAAATTTGTAATATTATTAAAGGGGCATTACCTATCCTAAGAACACGATAGCACGATGAATAAAATAATAGACACAGGTTTTAAATAAAAAACATTGGGTAACATGCTGTCGCCTTCTATGTTGCCACTTGAGAAAAAAAACAATTGGTTAACCAAAAAACCTGGATATCATAGATGCGGCAGTAGGAGGTGTGAAACCTGTACGTATATTGTTCTAGGAGATTAATTTACATCCCAAGTTGAATTAAGAACATATAAAATTAAACAGTATATTAACTGTAATTTAAAAATTGTGATATATTTTTTTGACTTGTAGAGGCTGTGGGAAACAGTATGTAGGTCATACGACCAGATTCCTAAAGGATCAGTTTTTGGAGCACTTGCGTGCGATAGAGGATCCGTAATCAACTACACCTATAGCCATACACTTTCAGAAATATCATGCATCCAACAGCTCCTTACTGTCAGTACAAGGTATAGAGCATGTCCAGAGGCACCCCAGAGGGGGTAATAGGATTAAGACACTAAAACAACAGGAGGTATTCTGGATATTCCAGTTGAGAACCAGCGTACCCATTGGAATAAATAGTGAATTGGATGTTAAATTATTTGTAGACTGACACAAACAATATTTTATCTATTTGAAAATGCAAGAGTTATTTCTTGTGTGAAACATGTAAATTTATGTATTTCATATTCCGTTTTCATATTCTGTTTTTGTTTTTGTTCTTCAGAATTTTGATCTTACCCCATTTTAATAAGTGGTAATTGATGTCTTATCCTTTAATTATGTAACAGTTTTTCTATGACTGATAATATGTCCTTATTAGGTTGAAACTAAAAGCTTATGCATATATATGAATGTTTAGATACATTTGACATCTGTATATCATATGCTTATAATGTGCAATTTTGAGATTAATATGTTGTAAATATGTTTGTTATATGAGTGCCTAACTGTGGATACTGGTATAGGTAATAGTGTATGGCATGGTACACATAGAGTTAAACATATAGGGGTGTGCCATTAAGCCCTATAAGTAAGATTGGCGGTCCTGTAATCCACAAGTCATTGAGAAAGTTACGTCTCTGCTGACGAAACGCGTATGACTGATTTTTATCCTCTGAAAATAAACTAATTTGTTTTTAGCACATCTCCTGGGTTGGAAGCATTTTTACTGTGGTGTTGGGATTGTTGCAGTGTCTGGAATACGTGATTGGGGGGCAGAGGGGAGGCTTCCCTATTTTCCTTTTGGCACTGCTTTCATGCGGACGACTTCCCGGGGTGACTTCCGGTTTGTGGCACAGGGCGTGCAGCAGGAAGCGTGCAGCGTGAAAAACGCCGACAGGTATATAGAAGATAGCAGTGGAAGTCTGGAGCGCTTACTATACTAATAGCAGGAATCGTAAAAGTATATTAGTCTGTGATTGGCTTATGTCTGTCACATGATATAGGGGACGGAAAATGTGAGTACAAATAAATTTGTCAGAAGAAAAAAATCTACTGCATATTTTAAATTCAGAGTAGGTGTTATTGCATTGTCTTTTTTATTATGTACTTGTTAATTATGTAATTATACTGCATTGAGTGATCCTTTAATTAAAGGGATAGTCTAGTCAAAATTAAACTTTCATGATTGCTGATTGGTGGCTACATTTTGCCACCAATCAACAACATTACCCAGGTGCTAAACCACAAAGGGTTACATTATTGCTTTTTCAAATAAAGATACCAAGAGAACAAATAAAAATTGATAATAAGAGTAAATTAGAAAGTTGCTTAAAGTTGCATGCTCTATTTGAATCATAAAAGTTTAGTTTTGACTATACTATCACTTTAAATTATATTAGCTATATGTCAGAATATTAAAACAGACGTCAATTCCAGACATCTCATTAATGCTACGCCATCCACGTGCACAATCAAAACACATGCTAAGACCATCTATTTGTAGCTTTAGAATGAAGAACATAAGGCATTGGGGGGTAGTTATCAACGTGTCTACTTTACCTGCCTTCGCTGGTCCAATACGCCCGCCTAAGCTCGCCTACCATCACCGCCGCGGACCTTCAAAATTTCGCCTAAGTTATCAAAAAAGCTGTCAAAAAGCTGTGCACCAAGTACGGGGCGATGAGCAGCGGACTGTGAGAGTTATCACTCATCGGATCTCGCTGCTCTTCGGCTTTTTGACAGCTTTACTGCTAGCCTGTCACTAAGCACCCACACTAAACTACACTGTTCTACCCCCTATACCGGCGCCCACGGAGCCCCCCGCAAATCAATACAGTTATTAACCCCTAAACCACTGCTCCTAGACCCCCCCACAACTCTTATAAATGTATTAACCCCTAAACTGCCGATCCCGGACACCGCCGTCACCTACATTATACCTAGTAACCCCTATCCTGCCCCCCCTATACCGCCGCCACCTATAATAAAGTTATTAACCCCTATCCTGCCGATCCCGGACCTCGCCGCAACTAAATAAATAGTTTTACCCCTAAACCGCCACTCCCGGAGCCCGCCGCAACCTATATTAAACTTATTAACCCCTAATCTGCCCCCCCTACACCGTCGCCACCTATAATAAGTTTATTAACCCCTATCCTGCCCCCCCTACACCGTCGCCACCTATAATAAATTTATTAACCCCTATCCTGCCCCCCACTACACCGTCGCCACTGTAATAAAATTATTAACCCCTAAACCTAAGTCTAACACTAACCCTAACACCCCCTAACTTAAATATTAATTAAATAAATCTAAATAATATTTATCTTATTAAATAAATTAATCCTATTTAAAACTAAATACTTACCTTTAAAATAAACCCTAATATAGCTACAATATAAATAATAATTATATTGTAGCTATTTTAGGATTTATTTTTATTTTACAGGCAAATTTAAATTTATTTTAACTAGGTACAATAGCTATTAAAAAGTTATTAACTATTTAATAGCTACCTAGCTAAAATAAAGAGAAATTTACCTGTAAAATAAAAACTAACCTAAGTTACAATTACACCTAACACTACACTATACTTTAATAAATTAATCCTATTTAAAACTAAATACTTACCTGTAAAATAAACCCTAAGATAGATAGCTACAATATAAATAATAATTATATTGTAGCTATTTTAGGATTTATATTTATTTTACAGCTAACTTTGTATTTATTTTAGCTAGTTAGAATAGTTATTAAATAGTTATTAACTATTTAATAACTACCTAGCTAAAAGAAATACAAAATTACCTGTAAAATAAATCCTAACCTAAGTTACAATTAAACCTAACACTACACTCTCATTAAATTAGTTAAATAAATTAGTCACAAATAACTACAATTAAATACAATTAAAAAAACTAACTAAAGTACAAAAAATAAAAAAGCTAAGTTACAAAAATTAAAAAAAATAAGTTACAAACATTTAAAAAATATTACAACAATTTTAAGCTACTTACACCTACTCTAAGCCCCCTAATAAAATAACAAATCCCCCCAAAATAAAAAAATTCCCTACCCTATTCTAAATTAAAAAGTTCCCAGCTCTTTTACCTTACCAACCCTTAAAAGGGCCTTTTGCGGGGCATGCCCGTCTGGATGAAGACTTCTATCGGATGGAAGACTTCTTCAGCGCCGCCTGGATGATGACTTCATCGGATGGAAGACTTCTTCAGCGCCGCCTGGATGATGACTTCTGCCGCTCCGGATCTCCTCTTCGGTTCCATTGGTGGTCGGCTGGCTGAAGACGACTCAAGGTAGGATGATCTTCAGGGGGGTAGTGTTAGGTTTATTTAAGGGGGGTTGGGGTTAGATTAGGGGTATGTGGGTGGTGGTTTTTAATGTTGGTGGGGTTGTATTTTTATTTTACAGGCAAAAGAGCAGAATTCTTTGGGGCATGCCCTGCAAAAGGCCCTTTTAAGGGCTGTTAAGGTAAAAGAACTGGTAACTTTTTAATTAGAATAGGGTAGGGCATTTTTTATTTTGGGGGGCTTTGTTATTTTATTAGGGGGCTTAGAGTAGGTGTAAGTAGCTTAAAATTGTTGTAATATTTTTTAAATGTTTGTAACTTATTTTTTTTATTTTTTGTAACTTAGCTTTTTTATTTTTTGTACTTTAGTTAGTTTATTTAATTGTATTTAATTGTAGTTATTTGTAACTAATTTATTTAATTAATTTAATGATAGTGTAGTGTTAGGTTTAATTGTAACTTAGGTTAGGATTTATTTTACAGGTAATTTTGTATTTCTTTTAGCTAGGTAGTTATTAAATAGTTAATAACTATTTAATAACTATTCTAACTAGCTAAAATAAATACAAAGTTAGCTGTAAAATAAATATAAATCCTAAAATAGCTACAATATAATTATTATTTATATTGTAGCTATCTTAGGGTTTATTTTACAGGTAAGTATTTAGTTTTAAATAGGAATAATTTATTAAAGTATAGTGTAGTGTTAGGTGTAATTGTAACTTAGGTTAGTTTTTATTTTACAGGTAAATTTCTCTTTATTTTAGCTAGGTAGCTAATAAATAATAATAAATATTTAATAGCTATTGTACCTAGTTAAAATAAATTTAAATTTGCCTGTAAAATAAAAATAAATCCTAAAATAGCTACAATATAATTATTATTTATATTGTAGCTATATTAGGGTTTATTTTAAAGGTGTTTCGTTTTAAATAGGTTTAATTTAGTTAATAAGAGAAATATTATTTAGATTTATTTAATGAATATTTAAGTTAGGGTGGTGTTAGGGTTAGTGTTAGACTTAGGTTTAGGGGTTAATAATTTTATTACAGTGGCGGCAGTGTAGGGGGGCTGGATAGGGGTTAATAAACTTATTATAGGTGGCGACGGTGTAGGGGGGGCAGGATAGGGGTTAATAAACTTATTATAGGTGGCGACGGTGTAGGGGGGGCAGATTAGGGGTTAATAAGTTTAATATAGGTTGCGGTGTGGTCCGGGAGCGGCGGTTTAGGGGTTAAACTATTTATTTAGTTGCGGCAAGGTCCGGGATCCGCAGGATAGGGGTTAATAACTGTATTATAGGTCGCGACGGTATAGGGGGGGCAGGATAGGGGTTAATAGGTATAATGTAGGTGGCGGCAGGGTCTGGGAGCAGCGGTTTGAGGGTTAATACATATATTATAGTTGCGGCGGGGACCGGGAGCGGCGGGTTAGGGGTTAACATATTTAGTATAGCTTGCGGTGGGCTCCGGGAGCGGCGGTTTAGGGGGTAATAACTTTATTTAGTTGCGGCGGTGTAGGGGGGGCAGATTAGGGGTGTTTAGACTCGGGGTACATGTTAGGGTGTTAGACAGCTCCCATAGGAATGAATGGGATATCTGGCAGCAGCGTACATGAACTTTCGCTATGGTCAGACTCCCATTGATTCCTATGGGATCCGCCGCTTCCAGGGCGGCGGATTGAAAACCAGGTACACTGGGCCGGAAAAGTGCCGAGCGTACCTGCTAATTTTTTGATAACTAGCAAAAATAGTCAGATTGTGCCGCACTTGTGTGCGGAACATCTGGAGTGACGTAAGAATCGATCTGTGTCAGACTGAGTCCGGCGGATCGAAGCTTACGTCACTATATTCTACTTTTGCCGGTATCTAGTGCTTGATAACTAAGGCGAATCAGCCTCGCCACAAATACGCTGCGGAATTCCAGCGTATTTGAGGTTGCCATAGGATTATTCCCTCTCACATCTATAAAATGCTTTATGTACACTCACATTACCATAACTGGTTTAGCCCAGCGAAGCACCTTTTTCCTCTTAGTTGCTCCTTTAAGATATAGTTCCCTAATGATCAAATATTCTCCAGCTCAGAGAGAAATTATAGTACAGACTTCACAGGGGCTGAACTCTTTAAGAAAAAGGGTTGAACCTGGAAGTCCCAGAGAGATGAGAGATGCCTCCAATAAAGCTCTACCTTCTGATGTGATTATACAAAATGATTCTCCAGCACTGGGAGATCTTTCACAAGATTCTAGAAAGGCAGATTTTGCTATACTTCATTCATTTATGTATGTAAAGGAGATTCAAGTCCAAAGCAATATATCTCTGCATGATAGAGTTTTGTTACATTTACACTTTGTGCTTTGTTTTTTTATATTCACAATAGGCTTTTAAAGGTTTATTACATTTAAGTTTTGTACTTTCTTTTTTGTATTTTAATGCATTTCGATTCTGTACAGTACACTGCATATATTTTTCAAATTCTGATTATGCTTTGAAAGTTTCTGTGTTACTTTAACAAATTGGGATCATATACTTTGCATTTGTTTTAATCAGGGTGGATAAAAATATTTATTTTTAAAAATCTGATATTTTTTTATTTGTCTATTATTTTTATTTAAATCAGAATTGTTTATTTAAGAGTTGAGAAATAGACATTAAAGGGACACAATCATGAAAGAAATATTTTGGGTCTCAGATAGAGCATACAATTTCCAGATTTACTTCTATTATCAAATTTGCTCTTAATATCCTTTTTTGAAGGAGAGCAATGCTTTACTGGGGCTTAGCTGAACACATTGGGTGAGACAGTGACAAGCAGATAGCTCACATTATTGCATTTCTTCTGAGCCTATTTATGTATGATTTTGAACAAATATATGTACACAGAATCAACCCATACTAAGTTTCAAGAAGCTCACTGAATAAAAGATTGTTGGGAGTGGAATAGATCTGCACAAGGTGACACACAAAAGAAATATATCAGCGCTAATTAACTGAAATAATCAGACCACCTGTACTGTTTATATAAAATCAATCTAAGCAACAGTATCAATTTGGCATAAACATTAGATAAATAAACTAAACCTCAGCAAATACAGAATTTCATAAGCACACAAAAATATAACATATAAAATAAATAGGTTATATCACATATTCGGTCAAAATATACACGTAATAACCAACATAACAAAAATTCTAACCTAGAGTCCAAATGTACTTAAATAAAAGAGTCCCAAATGAGAATAAGGAGATTCCAAGTCCTAAAAAAGGATTCTAGGTGCACTCAAGCAGATGCCGCTTCTTTTTGGTGACAATTCTTGTGATCACCAGAGTAGAAACCAAGGACTAGAGCAAAAGAGTACAAAAAGCGCAAAAAGACTTGAGTTATTTATTGTAGCAGCACATAAATATAATAAACATAAAAAACATAATTTATGTAAGAACTTACCTGATAAATTCATTTCTTTCATATTAGCAAGAGTCCATGAGCTAGTGACGTATGGGATATACATTCCTACCAGGAGGGGCAAAGTTTCCCAAACCTCAAAATGCCTATAAATACACCCCTCACCACACCCACAAATCAGTTTAACGCATAGCCAAGAAGTGGGGTGATAAGAAAAAAGTGCGAAAGCATAAAAAATAAGGAATTGGAATAATTGTGCTTTATAAAAAAAAATCATAACCACCACAAAAAAGGGGTGGGCCTCATGGACTCTTGCTAATATGAAAGAAATGAATTTATCAGGTAAGTTCTTACATAAATTATGTTTTCTTTCATGTAATTAGCAAGAGTCCATGAGCTAGTGACGTATGGGATAATGACTACCCAAGATGTGGATCTTCCACGCAAGAGTCACTAGAGAGGGAGGGATAAAATAAAGACAGCCAATTCCGCTGAAAATAATCCACACCCAAAATAAAGTTTAAATCTTATAATGAAAAAAACTGAAATTATAAGCAGAAGAATCAAACTGAAACAGCTGCCTGAAGTACTTTTCTACCAAAAACTGCTTCAGAAGAAGAAAACACATCAAAATGGTAGAATTTAGTAAAAGTATGCAAAGAAGACCAAGTCGCTGCTTTGCAAATCTGATCAACCGAAGCTTCATTCCTAAACGCCCAGGAAGTAGAAACTGACCTAGTAGAATGAGCTGTAATCCTTTGAGGCGGAGTTTTACCCGACTCGACATAAGCATGATGAATTAAAGATTTCAACCAAGATGCCAAAGAAATGGCAGAGGCCTTCTGACCTTTCCTAGAACCGGAAAAGATAACAAATAGACTAGAAGTCTTTCAGAAATTCTTAGTAGCCTCAACATAATATTTCAAAGCTCTAACTACATCCAAAGAATGCAATGATCTCTCCTTAGAATTCTTAGGATTAGGACATAATGAAGGAACCACAATTTCTCTACTAATGTTGTTAGAATTCACAACCTTAGGTAAAAATTTAAAAGAAGTTTGCAACAATGCCTTATCCTGATGAAAAATCAGAAAAGGAGACTCACAAGAAAGAGCAGATAATTCAGAAACTCTTCTAGCAGAAGAGATGGCCAAAAGAAACAAAACTTTCCAAGAAAGTAATTTAATGTCCAATGAATGCATAGGTTCAAACGGAGGAGCTTGAAGAGCCCCCAGAACCAAATTCAAACTCCAAGGAGGAGAAATTGACTTAATGACAGGTTTTATACGAACCAAAGCTTGTACAAAACAATGAATATCAGGAAGATTAGCAATCTTTCTGTGAAAAAGAACAGAAAGAGCAGAGATTTGTCCTTTCAAGGAACTTGCAGACAAACCTTTATCCAAACCATCCTGAAGAAACTGTAAAATTCTCGGAATTCTAAAAGAATGCCAGGAAAAATGATGAGAAAGACACCAAGAAATGCAAGTCTTCCAGACTCTATAATATATCTTCCTAGATACAGATTTACGAGCCTGTAACATAGTATTAATCACAGAGTCAGAGAAACCTCTTTGACTAAGAATCAAGCGTTCAATCTCCATACCTTTAAATTTAAGGATTTGAAATCCTGATGGAAAAAAGGACCTTGCGACAGAAGGTCTGGTCTTAACGGAAGAGTCCACGGTTGGCAAGAGGCCATCCGGACAAGATCCGCATACCAAAACCTGTGAGGCCATGCTGGAGCCACCAGCAGAACAAACGAGTATTCCTTCAGAATCTTGGAGATTACTCTTGGAAGAAGAACTAGAGGCGGAAAGATATAGGCAGGATGATACTTCCAAGGAAGTGACAATGCATCCACTGCTTCCGCTTATGGATCTCTGGATCTGGACAGATACCTGGGAAGTTTCTTGTTTAGATGAGAAGCCATCAGATCTATTTCTGGAAGTCCCCACATTTGAACAATCTGAAGAAATACCTCTGGGTGAAGAGACCATTCGCCCGGATGTAACGTTTGGCGACTGAGATAATCCGCTTCCCAATTGTCTATACCTGGGATATGAACCCCAGAAACTAGACAGGAGCTTGATTCCGCCCATACCAGTATTCGAGATACTTCTTTCATAGCCAGAGGACTGTGAGTCCCTCCTTGATGATTGATGTATGCCACAGTTGTGACATTGTCTGTCTGAAAACAAATGAACGATTCTCTCTTTAGAAGAGGCCATGACTGAAGGGCTCTGAAAATTGCACGGAGTTCCAAAATATTGATTGGTAATCTCACCTCCTGAGATTCCCAAACCCCTTGTGCTGTCAGAGACCCCCAAACAGCTCCTCAACCTGTCAGACTTGCATCTGTTGAAATTACAGTCCAGGTCGGAAGAACAAAAGAAGCCCCCTGAACTAAACGATGGTGATCTGTCCACCACGTCAGAGAGTGTCGTACAATCGGTTTTAAAGATATTAATTGAGATATCTTTGTGTAATCCCTGCACCACTGGTTCAGCATACAGAGCTGAAGAGGTCGCATGTGAAAACGAGCAAAGGGGATCGCGTCCGATGCAGCAGTCATAAGACCTAGAATTTCCATGCAAAAGGCTACCGAAGGGAATGATTGCGATTGAAGGTTTCGACAAGCTGAGATCAATTTTAGACGTCTCTTGTCTGTCAGAGACAGAGTCATGGACGCTGAATCTATCTGGAAACCTAAAAAGGTTACCCTTGTCTGAGGAATCAATGAACTTTTCGGTAAATTGATCCTCCAACCATGATCTTGAAGAAACAACACAAGTCGATTCGTATGAGATTCTGCTAAATGTGAAGACTGAGCAAGTACCAAGATATCGTCCAAATAAGGAAATACCACAATACCCTGTTCTCTGATTACAGACAGAAGGGCACCGAGAACCTTTGTAAAAATCCTTGGAGCTGTTGCTAGGCCAAACGGCAGAGCCACAAACTGGTAATGCTTGTCTAGGAAAGAGAATCTCAGAAACTGATAGTGATCTGGATGAATCAGAATATGCAGATATGCATCCTGTAAATCTATTGTGGACATATAATGCCCTTGCTGAACAAAAGGCAGGATAGTCCTTATAGTTACCATTTTGAATGTTGGTATCCTTACATAACGATTCAATATTTTTAGATCCAGAACTGGTCTGAAGGAATTCTCCTTCTTTGGTACAATGAAGAGATTTGAATAAAACCCCAGCCTCTGTTCCAGAACTGGAACTGGCATAATTACTCCAGCCAACTCTAGATCTGAAACACATTTCAGAAATGCTTGAGCCTTCGCTGGATTTACTGGGACACGGGAAAGAAAAAATCTCTTTGTAGGAGGCCTTATCTTGAAGCCAATTCTGTACCCTTCTGAAACAATGTTTTGAATCCAAAGATTGTGAATTGAATTGATCCAAATGTCTTTGAAAAATCATAATCTGCCCCCTACCAGCTGGGCTGGAATGAGGGCCGCACCTTCATGTGGACTTGGGAGCTGGCTTTGGTTTTCTGAAAGGCTTGGATTTATTCCAGACTGGAGATGGTTTCCAAACTGATACCGCTCCTGTGGGTGAAGGATCAAGCTTTTGTTCCTTATTGTGACGAAAAGAACGAAAACGATTATTAGACCTAAATTTACCTTTAGATTTTTTATCCTGTGGTAAAAAAAGTTCCTTTCCCTCCAGTAACAGTTGAGATAATAGAATCCAACTGAGAACCAAATAATTTATTACCCTGGAAAGAAAGGGAAAGCAAAGTTGACTTAGAAGACATATCAGCATTCCAAGTTTTAAGCCATAAAGCTCTTCTAGCTAAAATAGCTAGAGACATATACCTGACATCAACTCTAATGATATCAAAGATTGCATCACAAATAAAGTTATTAGCATGTTGAAGAAGATTAACAATGCTATGAGAATTATGATCTGTTACTTGTTGCGCTAAAGCTTCTAACCAAAAAGTTGAAGCTGCAGCAACATCCGCTAAAGATATAGCAGGTCTTAGAAGATTACCTGAACATAAGTAAGCTTTTCTTAGAAAGGATTCAATCTTCCTATCTAAAGGATCCTTAAAGGAAGTACTATCTGCCGTAGGAATAGTAGTACGTTTAGCAAGAGTAGAGACAGCCCCATCAACTCTAGGGATTTTGTCCCAAAATTCTAATCTGTCAGATGGCACAGGATATAATTGCTTAAAACGTTTAGAAGGAGTAAATGAATTACCCAAATTATTGCATTCCCTGGAGATTACATCAGAAATAGCATCAGGGACAGGAAAAACTTCTGGAATAACTACAGGAGATTTAAAAACCTTATTTAAACGTTTAGATTTAGTATCAAGAGGACCAGAATCCTCTATTTCTAAAGCAATTAAGACTTCTTTAAGTAAAGAACGAATAAATTCCATTTTGAATAAATATGAAGATTTATCAGCATCAACCTCTGAGACAGAATCCTCTGAACCAGAGGAACCATTATCAGAATCAGAATGATGATGTTCATTTAAAAATTCATCTGAAAAATGAGAAGTTTTAAAAGACCTTTTACGTTTACTAGAAGGAGGAATAACAGACATAGCCTTCTTAATGGATTTAGAAACAAAATCTCTTATATCAACAGGAACACTCTGAGTATTAGATGTTGACGGAACAGCAACAGGTAATGTAACATTACTAAAGGAAATATTATCTGCATTAACAAGTTTGTCATGACATTCATTACAAGCAACAGCTGGAGGAACAGATACCACAAGTTTACAGCAGATACACTTAACTTTGGTAGATCCAGCACCAGGCAGCGTTTTTCCAGAAGTATCTTCTGACTCAGTGTCAATCTGGGACATCTTGCAATATGTAATAGAAAAAACAACATATAAAGCAAAATTGATCAAATTCCTTAAATGACAGTTTCAGGAATGGGAAAAAATGCCAGTGAACAAGCTTCTAGCAACCAGAAGCAATAAATAATGAGACTTAAATAATGTGGAGACAATAGTGACGCCCATATTTTTTAGCGCCAAAAAAGACGCCCACATTATTTGGCGCCTAAATGCTTTTCGCGCCAAAAATGACGCCACATCCGGAACGCCGACACTTTTGGCGCAAAACGACGCAACTTCCCGCGACACGTATGACGCCGGAAAAAGAAAAAAAAATTTGCGCCAAAAAAGTCCGCGCCAAGAATGACGCAATAAAATGAAGCATTTTCAGCCCCCGCGAGCCTAACAGCCCACAGGGAAAAAAGTCAAATTTTAAGGTAAGAAAAAAAAAATTGATTTATTCATATGCATTATCCCAAATATGAAACTGACTGTCTGAAATAAGGAACGTTGAACATCCTGAGTCAAGGCAAATAAATGTTTGAATACATATATTTAGAACTTTATATAAAAGTGCCCAACCATAGCTTAGAGTGTCACAGAAAATAAGACTTACTTACCCCAGGACACTCATCTACATGTAGTAGAAAGCCAAACCAGTACTGAAACGAGAATCAGTAGAGGTAATGGTATATATAAGAGTATATCGTCGATCTGAAAAGGGAGGTAAGAGATGAATCTCTACGACCGATAACAGAGAACCTATGAAATAGACCCCATAGAAGGAGATCATTGAATTCAAATAGGCAATACTCTCCTCACATCCCTCTGACATTCACTGCACGCTGAGAGGAAAACCGGGCTCCAACCTGCTGCGGAGCGCATATCAACGTAGAATCTAGCACAAACTTACTTCACCACCTCCATAGGAGGCAAAGTTTGTAAAACTGATTTGTGGGTGTGGTGAGGGGTGTATTTATAGGCATTTTGAGGTTTGGGAAACTTTGCCCCTCCTGGTAGGAATGTATATCCCATACGTCACTAGCTCATGGACTCTTGCTAATTATATGAAAGAAACTTACATTAAAGTAAGCACAATAAATCACCAAATCCGTTGACAGCAGCAATCTAAGTCCCGATCCTCAGGCAGAATTGTCCAGATTTCAAAGAACCGCCGAACAAGCCGGCGTCTGACGTCACTGCAGATATCAGGAACCGGAGCGTCCCCCTTCAAGTCTATACCTCTTAGACTGCTAATACTGTCAATGTGGAAAGAGCACAAATTGTGATATCCCTACGCGTTTCGTCCGGATCCCGGCCGGACTTCTTCAAGTGCTTAATGAAAATAGTTCAGATTGAATGCTTGAACTAGCGTTAAGCTTTCATTTTATACCATTTAGAAAATAACAATAAATGCATACAAGAACAGAACATTTTAAAAAACAAAACATTTAAAAACTGAACATTTTGAATACCTATAAAAATAATGATAATAAAATACATAATAACCTTATAAATTCATATATTAAAAATCTATACATATCTTTAAAACTTGCAAACAATAAGTTGAAGTATTTAAGTCAAATTCTTCTATCTAAATGATCAGTTTCAAATTCATCCAGTTATAATAACTCCAATTCAATTCATCTGAAAAACTAATGCATATTTAAAAACTTTGACATTGATATAGCAAACTAAATATCCTAATATTTATCAAATAATATCCATATGTGTATACACACATAGATAAATATATATTTTATATATTCTATGTATTTCTCTAAAAAATAATAAATGAATAAATCTACTAGATATTAAAACCATATTGCTACACATACATAAAGCAAATTACAGACATTACTATATGCACTAATATACTAAAATACTGAAATACTCAAATCTGAACCTAGACCTAAACATCACATATATGCGGCAAGATCCAGATCGACATTTAGACCTCTAGGGGCCAGACTACCAATTTTGTATATCCAATAGGTCTCCTGCGGTCTCAAAGCAAGGAGCCTATTATGAATATTAGGAGGGATCCAATCTATCACTTTTACCTTAAAAGAAGATAAATTACAATTATGCATGTCTGAGAAGTGAATAGGGATGCGGTGTTTAATAGATTTCTCTTTCTTGGCCATTTTAATATTATATAGGTGCTCATTAGTTCTGGTTCTTATTTTTCTTTTAGTGCGCCCTACATAAAAAAGACCACAACCACAGTTGATGAGGTACACCACAAATGTAGAATCACATGTGGCTCTACAATTAATAGTAAAATTCTGAGTGCCATCCCAGTTGGTAAAAGTGGATGAATTATCAACATGGCTACACATATTACAAACTGCTTTCAAGCACCTAAACGTTCCCTTTTTAACAGTTAAGAAATTACGTACATTATCCACTAATGGTGTTGGGTCCTTAAGCTTACTTGGGGCCAATATATTTTTCAGATTCTTACCTTTTTTGAAAATGACCTGAGGTTTATCTGATAATAAATTACCCAGTATAGGGTCAGTGTCAGAGGTTGCACTATCCTTTACCTTATAGGGTTTAATTTTGTTTAACAGGTCATATCTAGTCACACTTAAGGCCCTATCTCTGGCTGTTTCTATTTTTTTTTTATATCCCTTATCAAGGAATTTTTTTTGCAGCCTCAGACAAAAAATTTGACATATGGGTACAGTTTTTATGCATTCGTAAATACTGACCATACGGAACATTTGCTACCCAACTCTTTTTATGACCACTTGTTGCATCTATATAGCTGTTAGTAGTCGCTATCTGATTATTTTCATCCACATATAGGAGAAGATCCAAGAATTCTATTTTAGTATTAGACATATTAGCAGTAAAAACAAGATTATAGCTATTTCCATTCATGAAATTACCAATATCTGCCTTTTTTCCTTGCCATAAAATTAACACATCATCGATATAGTGATAAAATTTGATAATGTTTTTGTAAAACAGGTTATTGTACCATATATAGTTATTTTCAAAATCATTGACATACAAGTTCGCATAAGAGGGCGCAAAGGTTGTCCCCATTGCCGTCCCCTTTCTTTGTCTGTAATATTTTTTCTCAAAGAGAAAATAATTATGCTCAAGGATAAACATAATGGAGTCAATGATAAAATCTATGTGATCTTTTGGTATATTCCATCTCATTAGTTTATTCAGGATGGCCTTACTACCTTGTGCATGGGGGATACAGGTATATAAAGAAGTCACATCACATGTGACAAAGCAATAATCATCTTTCCAAGGTACCCCCTCAAAATTAGTAATAACCTGTGTACTATCCCTCAGGAAGGCCCTAGTTTTCTGTACAATGGGCTGTAAATAGCAGTCCACATATTGAGATAGATGATTACTTAGTGAATCTATACCAGAGACTATGGGCCTACCTGAGGGATTAGTAGAGTCCTTATGGACCTTAGGCAATTGATAAAATCCAGCAATTTTTGGGGATGCCACAAATAAAAAAAACGCAAATTCTTCATTCGTTATAACCATTCTATCCTTTGCTTTGCACAAGGGCCTAAGTGTGAGGATGGAGGAGCAAGCATTAAAAATGAAATATGTTATTGTTTTAGTTAAATAAAACAATTTGTTATAATATTAATAAGGTAATGGTTATTTTTTATTAGTTAAATAATACTATTTAAAGTTTTCTTATTATTATTACCAGACCAGAACGGGAGCGAGCTACACAGGAGCAAACAATCAGGCACGCTGTGACTATACAGCGTGTCCGCGATGCGCTTAGCAAAAGAAAACAGACCCGCTCAGTAGAGCCAGGAGTGGCGTTCTGTTTTCTTTGCTAAATATCTATCTAACAATTTGCTTTAGAAACCTGGCGCTAAGCTAATGTTATATAATTCTGAACTATGTGTAGAATTATATAACATTATTTGCTAGGTTTACTGGCCCTTTAACACAGTGGTGGTTATGCTGAGGAGAGTTAAACTCAAAGTTAACACAGTCAAATATATATCACTGTTATATATCAGTGATGTGTTTTAGTAAAATATAATTACTCTCAACATATCCTCATCATTGGAGTGGTGGAATCTTAATCATTGAATGGTACACATAAAAGTGATCTCTTGATGTAGCCGCTAAATGTTAGTTGGCGATTACTGAATAAGTGCACATTATAAATATGCCAGCTATTGTAGAAAGCAATTTTTAATATTAAATGCAATATACAAGGATTAGGATATAATTCAAAAGTGAATTATTATTGGTACATAAATACATAAACCAGCATTGATAATTGGTGTATGCAATACTAAGTTGAATTGCAGTATTAATATATGAGTGTCCCACACCTTTAGGCAAGTGTTTGATTCAACATTGTGATTGAATCCCTAGCAACATTGTATTGTTACAGACATGGTTGGTGCACACAACATTACGGCAAAGATAGAGGTAAGCTAGTGTTGGAGTACCAGTGGTTAATACCACATTGTACGGCCAAAACGATGGTCAGGGTTATAGAAGGTAGAGCTCAGAGTTATTCCACACCTAGGTTTGAATAACTGTAATATATTGTGATATATTACAGTGGGTTGACTTCCACATATAATGTCTAAATCTTCCTGTAAGTATTCAGAGCATAGCAACACTATGCCGTTTGGTTACAAGGCATATAAAATTAACCTGAGAACATAGTGGCCATTCTTAAGATGAGCATAACTTCAGATTATGTTATATAAATATTCAGTATAGGAATATGCCTTAAATAGAAAAAACATTCAGCACTAATCCTGTATTGTACAGGACGGTTAAATCAGAGGTTGATGTTATCATTCATATGTGACCATAGATACCCCCTTAGAGCGGTAGCTGTTAAAAAGCATAATATGTACCAGTGCTAATAGTTATAAGGGCATTGAGCATTCATATTGTATACGGTATCCATAAGCACAAAGTATATGTATAGAATTTAATATAAATACGAGACCGTATATATATATATATATATATATATATATATATATATATATAAGCAGCCGTGGTTGTAGCCTGCAAGGAGAGAATGCAGTATGGTCTTAGAGTATTCTTATGTAGTCGGCTGCCCAAGTCCTAGGAGCCTCAGAGAGTAACTTTCAATAGATTATCGGTAACGGTGTATTACGGTTCATTCAACAATCAAAACCATGTGCACAAGATAAGGGGTCGCGCTACTCGTGCCGCCAGGACGCTTACCTAAAACACAGGAGTTCCCTAGACTCCTCACCAGAGCCCTAACATGTTTCACCGCTTGTCGACTTTGTAGAATTACATTTTTTCTGGACTCTGGAGTGCTATCTGTGTATACTTAGGTGGGTTTCATCCCTCCATCCTTTTTTGTCCCCAAAATACAGCCTAGTGTATTTTATTTAAAAATAAAGATAGCGGCATCTTTTTTTATTTTTTTTTATTTATTTATTTTTTTTTTTAAAAATATGTTTTATTAAACAATATCGGTAAGTGTACAGTTATATGAAAGAAAAATATAAGCATTTCAAAAAACATTGTACATCGTTTAGTCTTTGGCCTCTAGTTATCAAGGTCTGTCGGACCGAATCCGACAGTGCGGATCAGGTCCGACAGACCTCGTTGAATACGGCGAGCAATACGCTCGCCGTATTCAGCATTGCACCAGCAGCTCACAAGAGCTGCTGGTGCAACGCCGCCCCCTGCAGACTCGCGGCCAGAAGGCCGCGAGCAGGGGGGTGTCAATCAACCCGATCGTACTCGATCGGGTTGATTTCCGGCGATGTCTGTCTGCCTGCTCTGAGCAGGGGGACAGGTTATGGAGCAGCGGTCTTTGTGACCACTGCTTCACAACTGCTGTTTCTGGTGAGCCTGCAGGCTCGCCAGAAACACGGGGCATCAAGCTCCATTCGGAGCTTGATACATATGCCCCTATATGTGCTTTTAGACTTTCTTCATATAGAAAAAAGAATGTCCTTGCAAAAGTCCTTGGTTTACTGTAACACATCCGAAGTAACAGAATGGGAGACTTTTCTTGGGATTGGCTAAAGTTTGTCTCAACTAGTGGCATCTTTATTTTTTAATAGAATAGAATTAAAGCTCCAGGTTTCCAAACAGGTAAATACAAAGTCAGAGAATGGAGCACCAATAGCAGGATAAAACATAAACTTAATCAATAAAGTTTGAAGCCATAGAACTTGTAAAAGGTCCACTAACAGAGGTTGTATCAAACTGCCACAGGGTGACTTGAAAATAAAACATGAGGTACAGAACGTTTAGGCTCTGCCTCTGTCAAACAAATAGTATAGTCCATCTTTCTCATACAGCTCGCAAATTTTCTTTGTTAAGGTCGTTCTGTACACAATAAATTCAGTATAATTGAACTCTAGAAATAGAAAGAAGTGGGACAGTAATATTTAGTCATTTCAATTTGCTGAGATTAAAGGGACATAAAACAAGTTGGGATAGAGACAAAATATAATAATATGTACTTTAATTACTTTACCTGCAAATTTATACTGCAGTGCCTCGTCATTAACCCTTTCATTTAAGTTTTCAAATGGTAAAGCTCTAACTCCCCCCACATATTTCCTTCTATGGCTGTATCTATATCTATTGTTGTTTTTGTAGAATGCAAAATTGAATAGGGATTATCTGCTGAAGCATGCCTAGAAGATATGAACTCAGTTGAAATACAATACCTGTGTCTAAACACTGATAAGGGTGGGGGTGGGCACAGTGCTCCAGACAGAATGGCTAAGTAAGTATTTTTGCTTATTTGTGAAAACTATTTTAAATTATTTAGCACTTTTAGGATATGCACAGATCTCAACCTGTTTGATAGGGTCCCATATTCAACAATTTGCGACAGATACGCAGGCATTGACTGTTCAAGCTTGGATAGAATAAGGAGGATATCGTTGGCATATAGTGCCAGCCCGTGTTCTGTATTCTGAATCTTGAGACCTGAGGCTTCTCTCTAATTTTATTGTGCAAGAACTGCTATGAATAAGGCAAAAGGGAGGGAAAAAAGAGGACACCCTTAAAGAGTCTCATTTTTATATCAAAAGTATTTGATAAAATACCATTGACCTTTACCTTAGCTGTGTGATTTCTGTAAAGAGAGAAAATTTTAGTAATGAATCCCTGCCCGAGAGTCATGTGTGACAGTTTTAAGGAATCTCCTGCCAACCTTGTCAAAAGCTTTTCAGCGTCTGTGGACACAAGATGTTATGATTATGGGTGTATGAGATCAGCTAACAAAAACGTTGATGGTATGTATTAGCCTCTCTTCTAGGGACAAAACCCACTGGGTCTGGAGATACCAAATTTGGCGGAAATTAATTAAGGTGATCCATTGGAATTTTTGTGTATATTTTCTTATCCATATGATATGGAGCTTTTAATAGCCAACTGCACCTCCCTTTTTGAGATTGGGGCATTCATTTAGTCTGTCTGCTCAGGAGCTACTCTAGGTAATTGCACCCTCCCCAAAATATAGACTGAATTTCCTCATTTATCTCCTGATGTTTAATAAGGGTTTGATAATAATCCCTGAACCCCCTACTATTTGGCAGTAGTCTTCTCTCCCTGCTATTTTTAAAGCTGAAACATATGACGTGAGTAAATAGGTTTTTACTACATTTGTGAGTAACCTGACAGTTGTATTTCTGAATGGTAATGTTTACCTTGGTCATGGTCCTGAAATGCCTCTTCTAAAGTGGTTCTCTGTTGCTTTATGAGGGGTTGTCTACTATATGCATACAACACCTGGTTAGATAGAAACATTACAACCTTAGAGAAAAAGCCAACATTTACTATACCCCACTGTTAGTCCCAAATGTCTGTTTTATGCCGTGCAGTGTTGAAGGAAAGTGCCCTGCACCAAGGAAAGCTTCTTTGGGCTTGATTTATCAAGCCCTTCACCTCTCTGTGACTGCAGGTTCTCACAAGAGAACCTGCAGTCACAATTTATCAAACAGCGGTAATCAGACCACTGCTTCCTAGCAACTTCTCCACCTCTTAGGTGGAGAATTTTAATCTCCCTGGTCTTGTCCAACTGGGGAGATTGACAGCTCCTGCCCCTGCGTGATTGGGTGTGCGCGGGCAAGGGGCAGCATTGCACGCAAGCGCAAAATAGCGCTCGCGTGCAATGTTAAATTCTGCCAGGCAAATTCTGTCCGCCAGAGGCAAGCTGCGGCAAACAGGTGTGCATATGTATGCCCTTGTCTGTCGTAGCTTGATAATTCGAGCCCTTTGTAGAGAGTGCAGATGGCCTTGAACAGGATGATCATGCAGACTTGCAAGGCCAATCCTCTTACTTGGAGAAAAACAAAGACACAAGGAAAGAAGATAAATATCAAACACAAGACAACAAACACATAGTCCCAGAATGCTGAGACATGTTTACTGCAAATAATAAGATTCAAGTGAGGCTTATAGGAACATTTTCAAAGTCACTGTGCACCAAGAGATTGATCTCTAGAAAAATATTGTTAAAGCTCTTTGGGTGTGTTGAAAAATCTGGGACCGGAGGGGGTCTTTTACCTGAGTCTAGCTGGATACAACAAAGCCACATGTCTCCCTTCTCCATGCAGCCTAGAAAATAAAAAGGGCAAACTTTTTCTCTTTTTGGAAACCTCTACTGAGAAATCTTGAAACATTACCTTATTTTCTGGGAATCTACACTCTGGAAGTTTTCAGTATGCTTGCAGTATTTGGTAGTTTAGGAATTTGGTCATCACCAGTCTGGGGCCTTTAGGGTCTAGAGCCAGGCATTCCAGTGAACCAGCCCCCCTACTATTGGGAATTCCTCTTGCAAAACATTAAGCAGCTTTGGGAGATGGACCTACATGAAATCCTTCTTTTTTTCTGCACAATAATTTTCAAAGTATTTTGCCTAGACCAGTTTTCTCGGTCCTCCATTCTCTATTGAATAGTTTCCACCTGTCTCTGCAACAAAGTTACTGTATTTTGTGTCTCACTTTGCCGATCTTAAACATCTGATATGTGTTGCTCAGCATGTACTAAAGGGTTAGAAAACCGCATTGACTGCTCGATAGTGTATCCACCCCAGATTGTAACTGTTCAATCTTAGGGAGAAAGAGTGCAGAGGGTTTGTAGCAAACTAACATGAGGGGTTTCAAAATATTTTTACTTGCCCCTTCAAAATTTATAACTGTCCAGGGCTGGCCTATTGGTACAAATTTGCAGGTCCCACCACTCAGAGCCTAAGCCAGCACTTTAAAATATCTAGATTCCAAACAATATGTCAGTAGAGATAAGGCTGGCAACCGCTTACTAGTGATGATTTGTACTGCTCTCCTCCACTGGCTCTCTGATCAGGCTTCCATTTGCCTCCTCTCAGTGCACTTTATGACAGAGCTTGGTTTAAAAGGAGTCACCCAGAGCCACTGTCTCCTACCATAGTCGCCTACTGCTGTTGGCCAGCCTCCGTATGTCAGTGAGGGCTGTGGTTGTCTCAAGCAGGAAACTCTGTCTGCTCCGGGCCAAGATGGCACTAGCCTCTTACTCCTGAAAGTGCCAAAGCAGTGAATTTCGATTGGCGGTGGAGAAGACAACACATTCCCCACACAAGTTCAAACTGGTGTTGCCACTGGCACCTTCAGGCCACTTGTATACAGCCAAGATGAGCTGTCATGGGGCTAGTGAGACTGGCTAAACACGGGATTTTAAAAGAGTTGCTGAGCTCCATTTACTTGCAGCCAGCTCAATCGCCCACCATGCTTTTTTAATTATTTACATTTTTGTTTTTCAAGATCTTTAACATAACAATAGTTCTTGATCTTAAAATATTGACATTCAAAATAGCAGGAGCTAAATGTTGTGACATCACAATAGACTGACTCATTTTACTAGCATTTCAAATGTCAACTTCTGAAACAGGGTAAAATCTTGACTTTATTTATTACATTGAAATAGGATAAGACAGAAAACTAATTTGCAAATAAATAAATAAAAGGCATTGTGGGAAGGAGACACAAACATGCATACAACAATCAAAATAATTTATTTGTTGGTTACTCATCTAGGGCCCGATCCGATATGCAGCATCGCCCGCAAAAGCCAGCGACGCCAAATTCTGCGCTGGTTTGGTATCCTATATACGGCGTAACATAGAAGTTACGCTCGTATATTTCTGCCTTTGCCCGTAGTTTTTTCCCCCATAGACTGACATACAAAACAGGCGCAGTTTGGTATCCAATATATAGCGCAAGGCCTTACGTGGTGAAAATGGAGAAATCTTACTCCATTTTCACCTCGCCACAAAATGCACCTGTAGCAGGCCTTGCGCTGAGTATTGGAGCACCGTAACTCCCTAAAATGCCTGAAAAAAAACCTAACACCTAACGCATGCGCAATGTCTATCTACCTGTCAACCGCAATCCCCCACCGATATACCTAATAAAGTGTATTAACCCCTAAACCGCTGCTCCCGGACCCCGCCGCCACCTACGTTAAATGTATTACCCCCTAATCTGATCCCCCTACACCACCGCCAGCTACATTATATGTATTAACCCCTAATCTAATCCCCCTACACCACCACCACCTATATTATATATATTAACCCCTAATCTAATCCCCCTACATCGCCGCCAGCTACATTAAATATATTAACCCCTAAAACGCCGTTCACGGACCCCGCCGCCACCTACATTATATGTATTAACACCTAATCTGACCCCTCTACACCGCCGCCACCTATATTAAATATATTACCCCCTAAACCTAAGTCTAACCCTAACACCCCCTAACTTTATCATTATTTAAATACATCTAAATAATATTAATATTATTAACTAAAGTATTCCTATTTAAAACTAAATACTTACCTATAAAATAAACCCTAAGATAGCTACAATATAATTAATAATTACATTGTAGCTATTTTAGGGTTTATATTTATTTTACAGGTAACTTTGTATTTATTTTAACTAGGTACAATAGCTATTAAATAGTTAATAACTATTTAATAGCTACCTAGTTAAAATAATTACAAATTTTCCTGTAAAATAAATCCTAACCTAAGTTACAAATACACCTAACACTACACAATCAATAAATTAATTAAATAAATTAAATACAATTATGTAATATAATATACAATCAAAAAAACTAAACTATATTACAAAAAACCCACTAAATTACAAAAAATAAAAAAATATTACAAGAAATTTAATCTAATTACACCTAATCTAAGCCCCCTAATAAAATAAAAAAGCCCCCCAAAATAATAACATTTCCCTACCCTAAACTAAATTACAAAGTAACCAGCTCTTTTACCAGCCCTTAAAAGGGCTTTTTGCGGGGCATTGCCCCAAAGTAATCAGCTCTTTTACCTGTAAAAAAAAGCAATACAATACCCCCCAACATTACAACCCACCACCCACACACCCCTACTCTAAAACCCACCCGATCCCCCCTTAAATAAACCTAACACTACCCCATTGAAGATCACCCTACCTTGAGCCGTCTTCACCCAGCCGGGCCGAACTCTTCATCCGATGCGGGCACAAGTGGTCCACCAGCCGGTCAGAAGTCTTCATCCGATCGGGGCAGAAGAGGTCCTCCATCCGGCAGAAGTCTTCATCCAAGCGGCATCTTCTATCTTCATCCAAGCGGCATCTTCTATCTTCATCCTTGCGGCGATGAGCTGCTCCATCTTCAAGACCTCCGATGCGGAACATCCTCCTCGGCCGACAGACTAACGACGAATGAAGGTTCCTTTAAATGACGTCATCCAAGATGGCGTCCCTCGAATTCCGATTGGCTAATAGGATTCTATCAGCCAATCGGAATTAAGGTAGGAAAAATCCGATTGGTTGATGCTATCAGCCAATCGGATTGAAGTTCAATCCGATTGGCTCATTGGATCAGCCAATAGAATGCGAGGTCAATTCTATTGGCTGATCCAATGAGCCAATCGGATTGAAGTTCAATCCGATTGGCTGATAGCATCAACCAATCAGATTTTTCCTACCTTAATTCCGATTGGCTGATAGAATCCTATCAGCCAATCAGAATTCGAGGGACGCCATCTTGGATGACGTCAATTAAAGGAACCTTCATTCGTCGTTAGTCCGTCGGCCGAGGAGGATGTTCCGCGTCAGAGGTCTTGAAGATGGAGCCGCTCAACGCCGCAAGGATGAAGATAGAAGATGCCGCTTGGATGAAGATAGAAGATGCCGCTTGGATGAAGACTTCTGCCGGATAGAGGACCTCTTCTGCCCCGATCGGATGAAGACTTCTGCCTGGCTGGAGGACCACTTGTGCCCGCATCGGATGAAGAGTTCGGCCCGGCTGGGTGAAGACGGCTCAAGGTAGGGTGATCTTTAATGGGGTAGTGTTAGGTTTATTTAAGGGGGGATCGGGTGGGTTTAGAGTAGGGGTGTGTGGGTGGTGGATTGTAATGTTGGGGAGGTATTGTATTGCTTTTTTTTTTACAGGTAAAAGAGCTGATTACTTTGGGGAAAAGCCCCGCAAAAAGCCCTTTTAAGGGCTGGTAAAAGAGCTGGTTACTTTGTAATTTAGTTTAGGGTAGGGAAATTTTATTTTGGGGGGCTTTTTTATTTTATTAGGGGGCTTAGATTAGGTGTAATTAGATTAAATTTCTTGTAATATTTTTTTATTTTTTGTAATTTAGTGTTTGTTTGTTTTTGTAATATAGTTTAGTTTATTTAATTGTATTTTATATTAGATAATTGTATTTAATTTATTTAATTAATTTATTGATAGTGTAGTGTTAGGTGTATTTGTAACTTAGGTTAGGATTTATTTTACAGGTAATTTTGTAATTATTTTAACTAGGTAGCTATTAAATAGTTATTAACTATTTAATAGCTATTGTACCTAGTTAAAATAAATACAAAGTTACCTGTTAAATAAATATAAATCCTAAAATAGCTACAATGTAATTATTAATTATATTGTAGCTTTCTTGGGGTTTATTTTATAGGTAAGTATTTAGTTTTAAATAGGAATACTTTAGTTAATAATATTAATATTATTTAGATGTATTTAAATAATAATAAAGTTAGGGGGTGTTATGGTTAGACTTAGGTTTAGGGGGTAATATATTTAATATAGGTGGCTGCGGTGTAGGGGGGTCAGATTAGGTGTTAATACATATAATGTAGGTGGCGGCGGGGTCCGTAAGCAGCTGTCAGCCGTATTTAGTCAGTTCAGGATTTAACCCAACTGCTAGCGTGGATATTAAAACACACGCTAGCACACTGAGAAATATCCAGGACGTGACCCACTCAGGAAACAAAATAAGCAGGGTATAAGAACTTCCCAAAAGAATAGTAATTCAAAATATCTTCTTGAGGATAGAATTGATTTACAGGAGATAGCGTTCCTTTCTCAGGAAAATAGAAACAAACAAAGATTATGTCCCTTTAAGCAGGTTGACAGTGGACAAATGAATATGTTTCTTTCTTGCAGGTTTGCAACAAACTAAGAATGTCCCTTTAAGCAGGTTGTTAGCAAACAAATAATAATGTCCTTTTAGCAGAATTAAAGCAAACAAAAATAAAGTCCCTTTAAGCAGGTGTCCGCAAACAAATGTTAATGTCCTTTTAAGCAGGATTGTCAGCAAAGAAATGATAATGTCCTTATTAGCAGGATTAAAGCAAACAAAGATAAAGTCCCTTTAAGCAGGTGTCCGCAAACAAATGATAATGTCCTTTTAAGCAAGATTGTCAGCAAACAAATGATAATGTCCTTATTAGCAGGATTAAAGCAAACAAAGATAATGTCCCTTTAAGCAGGTGTCCGCAAACAAATGATAATGTCCTTTAGGCAGGTTAGCAGGCAAACAAGATTTGTAAGCAAGAGGTATTGGCAAAACAATGTCATGAAGGATAGGGTCAGATTTCACAAGATAGTACTCACATAGACAGGGACCGGCAGAAGAGAACAAACGGGCACCGAGTAAATCTCCCGCCGAGATTTAAAGGCAGAGAGAGGCCGCCACGTCATAGGGGTTGTCAGAGAATGCGTCACGTTGCCTAGCAACGTGACGTAGGAACCCAGAAGAGATCCGGGAGCCGCGGCGACACGGCGATGAACGACGAATTCATGACATCACCCCCCCCTCAAGGACCCCTCCGGGGGACAGGACCAGGCCTAGTAGGGTGAAACTTGTGAAAGGCCTTAATTAAGGCAGGGGCACGCACCTGCCGGGCAGGTTCCCAGGATCGTCCTGTAACAGGATAACCTTTCCAATGAATGAGATAATACAGTTTCTTACCACGAAGTTTGGAATCCAGGATGTGACTGACCTCAAATTCAGGTCGGCCATGAATCAAAAGAGGTGGAGGTTTGAGCAGAGGTTTAGAATACCTATTAGATAATACAGGTTTCAAAAGAGATACGTGGAATACCGGATGGGCTTTGAGGGTCTTGGGCAGAGCAATTCGGTAAGCAGTAGGACATACTTGACCCAGTATTCGGAAAGGACCCACATATCGTGGTCCCAATTTGGTGGAAGGCTGCTTGAGGCGAAGATGACGTGAAGAAACCCAAACCTTATCGCCAGGCCGATATTTGGGAGCCCTCCGTCGCCGAAGATCAGAATAGAACTTATAACGTTCAGAAGCCTTGGAAAGAAGAAGGCGTATCTTCTTCCAATGACGAGTTAACCTCCTGGCGGATAGATCAGAAGCAGGATTTTCAGTGGAAGAAGTGTGTAGAGGAAACGTTCTGGGTTGAAATCCATAGGCTGCATGAAAAGGAGAGGTCTGAAGAGAGGAGTTGTAACGTGTGTTATGAGCCAATTCTGCTAGTGGAAGGTAACCAGTCCAATTAGAATGATGATGATCCACATAATGCCTCAAATAAGTTTCAAGGCACTGGTTAACCCTTTCGGTTTGGCCATTAGACTCCGGATGATGTGAAGTAGACAAAGAGATAGTTGTTCCAAAGTGTTTGCAGAGTGATCTCCAAAACCGAGAAACAAATTGTACTCCTCTATCCGAAACGATGTTCAGAGGGAAGCCATGTAATCTCACAATGTGTAAGAGAAAAAGTTCGGAAAGTCTTTTGGCAGATGGTAAACCAGGTAAAGGAATGAAGTGAGCTGTCTTAGTGAACCTGTCAACAACCACCCAAATAGTGTTGTTTCCAGCTGAAAGAGGAAGATCGGTAATAAAATCCATGGATAAATGGGTCCAAGGCTGATGAGGAATGGGTAATGGTTGAAGCAAACCGGAGGGAAGTTGACGAGGAGTCTTATTGCTGGCACACTGTGTACATACTGAGACATAATCTGTAACATCTTGAGACAGAGTAGGCCACCAGACATGTTGCTTGAGCCTTCGAGCGGTGTTACTGATGCCAGGATGTCCAGAGAGAGGACTGTCGTGAGCCCAATATAGAATCTTGGAACGAAGACGTTTAGGAACAAAGAGTAGGCCATCAGGAGGTTTGCAAGACAAAGGAAGATCCTTTTGAGCAGATTGTAAGTCATGTAACCACGAGGTTGATAACTGGGCTAAGACTTTATGAGGTTGAAGTATGGTACCAGATTCAGGAGTTGAAGTATCTTGAAATTGTCTGGAAAGGGCGTCAGCCTTGATGTTCTTAGAACCGGGAATATAAGACAGATTGTAATGAAAACGTGAGAAGAACAAAGACCAACGTGCTTGTCTGGAGTTCAGTCGTTTGGCCGTTTGAAGATAGAGAAGGTTTTTATGATCTGTGAGTATAGTAAATGGCAAAGAAGTGCCTTCCAACCAATGCCTCCATTCATCCAGGGCCATTTTAATAGCAAGTAACTCCTTATTGCCTACATCATAATTTAATTCAGAAGGAGAAAATTTCTTGGAGAAGAATCCCACAGGGTGGATCTTTCCTGTGTCAGGTATACGTTGGGAAAGAACAGCCCCAGCAGCAACTGAAGAAGCATCCACTTCAAGAATAAATTGAAAATCCGGATTTGGGTGACGCAGGATAGGTGCAGAAGAGAAAGCTTTTTTGAGAGAATCAAAAGCTTCAACAGCTTCAGGAGGCCAATCTTTACAGTTTTGTCCTTTCCTGGTGAGAGACGAAAGAGGTGACGTTATAGTAGCAAAACCTTTGATGAATTTCCTGTAATAACTGGCAAACCCCAGGAAACGTTGCAGAGCTTTAAGAGAATCAGGTTTAGGCCACTCCAAAATGGCAGAGAGTTTAGTTGGATCCATTTCAAATCCTGATTCAGAGATTACATATCCCAAAAAGGGAATGGACCTTTGATGAAAAGAACATTTCTCCAGTTTAGCAAATAGATGGTTATCTCTTAAACGTTGAAGTACTTTCCTGACGTGATGTATATGATCTTGGTAGTTTTGAGAAAAAATTAATATATCGTCAAGGTAAATGATAACAAAAATATTCAAGAAATCCCGAAAAATCTCATTCACGAAGTGTTGAAAAACAGCAGGGGCATTACACAGCCCAAACGGCATGACAAGATACTCATAATGCCCAAATCGAGTGTTAAAGGCTGTCTTCCACTCATCACCCTTGCGCATACGGATAAGGTTGTATGCTCCACGGAGATCGAGCTTGGTAAAAATGGTGGAACCTTGAAGATATGTGAATAATTCAGGTATTAGGGGTAAAGGATAACTGTTCTTGATGGTAATTTGATTTAACCCTCTGTAATCGATACAAGGTCGCAGTCCGCCATCCTTCTTTCCCACAAAGAAGAACCCAGCCCCTACAGGAGAAGAGGAGGGTCGAATGAATCCTCTGGCCAAATTATCTTTGATATATTCTTCCAAGGCTACATTTTCAGGCCTAGAAAGTGGGTAAGTTTTGCCTCGAGGATAAGGAGCTCCAGGAAGAAGATCAATAGGGCAATCAAATGAACGATGAGGAGGAAGACGTTCTGCTTCTTTTTTAGGAAAGACATCGACAAAATCTTGATACTGCGTAGGTAGAGGACCAGAAGTGTCGGTAGTAAGAGCAATAGTGAGTGGTATTTTAGTAAGTGCTTGAAGACAGTTAGTATGGCAAGATAATCCCCAGCAGGTGAGTTCACCATGGGTCCAAGAAAAGGTAGGATTATGTAACTGAAGCCAAGGAAGACCCAGGATTATGGGAAATTGAGGAGTAGTAATCACATCAAAACATATCCTCTCACAATGAAGTACTCCGACAGAAAAAAGTATGGGTATAGTAGTAAACTGGATGAGTCCGGAACCCAAAGGATCTCCACTAACAGTAGAGACGGAAACTGAAAACTTCTTTCTTAGTAAGGGAATAGTGTGAGTAGACACAAAAGTGGAGTCAATGAACACTCCTCCAGCACCAGAATCAATAAGAGCTTGGGTATGAATCTTGTTATCACCCAATTGAAGGGTTACAGGAACAAAGAGTTTATTATAGAGGGAATGAACTTGTTTTTGGCTTAACTTAGTTCCCTGGACAGAAGTTAAGCCCTGGCTTTTACTGGCCTGGTAGGACAATCCCTTAATAAATGCCCTTTAAGGCCACAGTATAGACACAGGCCAAGAGAACGTCTTCTCAAACGCTCAGTTTCTGTTAATTTTATGGTTCCTACTTCCATAGGTTCAGCTTGATCAGGAGAAGGAGAGGCAGTCATTACCGGGTTAGAAAAACGAGGAGCCAGACGAAAAGGAGTTTGAGTTGAGGACCTCTGATTTCTTTCTCTTTCTTGTTGGCGTTCACGATATCTAGAATCAAGACTGATGCAAAGATTTATTAAGGCTTCTAGGGATTCTGGAAGTTCCCGATACACCAATTCATCTTTGAGACGTTCTGAAAGTCCTTTGCGAAAAGCTGCTCTAAGAGCTCCCTGATTCCAATTAGTTTCAGATGCAAGAGTGCGGAACTCAATGGCATATTGAGACACTGGTTGACCACCCTGACGTAGGTCTAATAGAGAAGCTTCAGCAGCGGAAGTCCTTCCAGGTTTGTCAAACACGTTAGAAAAAACAGAAAGAAAACCATCCACATCCTGAAGTATAAGATCATCTTTTTCTAACAGAGGTGATACCCAGGCCAAAGCTCCTCCTTTCATTAAGGAAATAAGGAATGTAATCCGAGATGAGGGAGTAGCAAAAAGGGTAGGACTGTTACGAAAGTGAAGTCGACATTGATTCAAAAAACCCCTACAATCTTCAGGATTCCCATCATATTTATCTGGAAGAGGAATCCTAGGACTCAAATGTCCTTGTGATTGGTTGTTGGGAATAGGAGGAGGAGATGCCTCAATATTAGGATTGGGAGGGATAGGAGCAACCAAGCTCTGTAATAATGTAGTGATTTGATCCAGCTTAGTATCCAAGGATTGCAAGTGGGTAGCATGAGATCCCAGTAACTGTCCCTGGTGAGTCACGGCCATGGATAATTCAGTGGGGTCCATTTATGGCCCGTTTGTAATGTCAGCCGTATTTAGTCAGTTCAGGATTTAACCCAACTGCTAGCGTGGATATTAAAACACACGCTAGCACACTGAGAAATATCCAGGACGTGACCCACTCAGGAAACAAAATAAGCAGGGTATAAGAACTTCCCAAAAGAATAGTAATTCAAAATATCTTCTTGAGGATAGAATTGATTTACAGGAGATAGCGTTCCTTTCTCAGGAAAATAGAAACAAACAAAGATTATGTCCCTTTAAGCAGGTTGACAGTGGACAAATGAATATGTTTCTTTCTTGCAGGTTTGCAACAAACTAAGAATGTCCCTTTAAGCAGGTTGTTAGCAAACAAATAATAATGTCCTTTTAGCAGAATTAAAGCAAACAAAAATAAAGTCCCTTTAAGCAGGTGTCCGCAAACAAATGTTAATGTCCTTTTAAGCAGGATTGTCAGCAAAGAAATGATAATGTCCTTATTAGCAGGATTAAAGCAAACAAAGATAAAGTCCCTTTAAGCAGGTGTCCGCAAACAAATGATAATGTCCTTTTAAGCAAGATTGTCAGCAAACAAATGATAATGTCCTTATTAGCAGGATTAAAGCAAACAAAGATAATGTCCCTTTAAGCAGTTGTCCGCAAACAAATGATAATGTCCTTTAGGCAGGTTAGCAGGCAAACAAGATTTGTAAGCAAGAGGTATTGGCAAAACAATGTCATGAAGGATAGGGTCAGATTTCACAAGATAGTACTCACATAGACAGGGACCGGCAGAAGAGAACAAACGGGCACCGAGTAAATCTCCCGCCGAGATTTAAAGGCAGAGAGAGGCCGCCACGTCATAGGGGTTGTCAGAGAATGCGTCACGTTGCCTAGCAACGTGACGTAGGAACCCAGAAGAGATCCGGGAGCCGCGGCGACACGGCGATGAACGGTGAATTCATGAGAGCAGCGGTTTAGGGGTTAATATATTTAGTGTAGCTGGTGGCGGTGTAGGGGGATTAGATTAGAAACCTGCGCCGTATATCGGATCGCACCCCTATATTTTTATATTTAGCCCATCTGCCTGCCTCAGAATTAGTTTGTTGCTCAACATCTTTTATTTTTCACCTCTGTAACTCTTTACTTTTATTTTTTTTATTGTGGTTATCCTAAAATATCACTTAGCGCTTTTAAAGAAAATAGTACATGTAAATCTTTATCATAACGTGCACTCAAAATTTTACTAACAGTATAAAAACAAAAGAAAAAATTATGTAAAATGATTTAATTAAAGGGACTTAAATGTCACAATTAAAGGGAAACTAACCCCACATTTTTTATTTCATGATTCAGGTAGAGAATACAATTTTAAACAACCTTACAATTTACTTCTATTATCTAATTTGCTTTATTCTTTAGACATTCTTTGTTGAAGATGCATATGGGTGAGTCAATTAAACAAGGCATCTATGTGCAGCTACCAACCAGCAGCTGCTGGGCCTATCTATATATGTTTTTCAGCAAAGGATATCAAGAGAATGAAGCAATTAGGATAAAAGAAGTAAATTAGAAAGTTGTTTAAAATTGCATGTTCTTTCTAAATCATGAAAGAAAAAGTTTGGGTTTCATGTCCCTTTAAACATATTTCAGGAAGAGCATTCAAACAGATTAGCAATTTAATTATATTATCAAATCTATGTGTTTCTCTTGGAATCCATTATAGAAGGGGTTACCTAGATAGGCTCAGGAGAGTTTTATTTAAAATGATCATAAACATTTAATTTTTACTTTCAAGTCCCTTTAAATGATTCTCACACACATCTGTAGTAGAGCCTTTACATAAAAAATTAAACCCCTACATGTATCAAACATGGTACCCAATCAAATTACTGAGCGTATCTAAACATCACAAATAGTAATGTCCCTTTAAAATGATGTCAATACCAGGTGCACCTAAAAAATATCGATTGTCATGTTCCAAAAGATTTCTATAAGATCACAAGCTTGTATAATATTTTTAATCCTACTCAAAATTAATAGCGATGATGTGACCTCAAATTAAAATAAATGTGTGCGGCAAAAGTATAGTCTGTGTCACTTGTATGTTGCATTAATAGCTTGTGATATAGCACAAAATATTATAACATTCAGTAATCAATTCAAATATCCCCATAAAGGTGGCGTGCACATATTTAATATAAATGCACTGTTGTGGATGTTTGTGAGAAGCATTTAATTACGTTATTTTAAAACACTGGGAAATATTTTTGTTTATTTTGCATTTATGCTTCCAGGATTTGATGCCTTAGATGAATTTATGTATTTGGAGATGCCTTATCAATTTTAATGTATAAAAGTTCAGGACATATTTCAAACTATTTTAAGGGCAAATATATTATTATGAAACCAAAGGGGCATTCATTTGTGACACCTATCTATCATTACATCTTTTTTCTTTCAAATTATATTCATGTGCTAAAAAAATATTTTTTATGCTTGTGGGACATGCCACTTTCTGACAACAGTGATATGGGAGTCATCCTTATTAGTAAGTGAGCTTCTATACCATGGACCAGTTGAGTACAAGCATGCTTTTCCTGTTATTTTATGTACACAAATTAAACAGCCTTGACTTTAATTTCATGCCAAACTATATTTTACCTGTTTTCATATGCACAGCAATTTTAGAGTTTAATGTACCTTTAAATCAATTTTTTGTACATAAAATGACTGGTTAGTTGTTGTTTTAGATATACAAAGATAAGTAACATAAATGTACATAGAAGTGCGTGGTGAAGATCAGATGCTTTAAGTACCTGTCAGGTAAAATGCTTGCTTGTCATGCAAGTGTCTGGAATTTAAAATTCAAGGGCAACCCCTTCAGGTTATTATCTAATGCTGCAATGCAAGCAAGAACTTGCCTTTCTAAAGAAAAAAAAATAGTGGAAGTTATTTATAACTCAATAAAAGAAAGAAAATAAATATATAACACTTTAATTTCAGAGAATTCGTGCTGCCTTGTTTTCTATGGTAAACACATTAATGCGATCAGTCTTCATTAAGGGCTAAATAAATCATCCTTTCAGAATTTTAGTTAATGCTTGTATAATTTACTACATATCACTTAGCAGTGTTATGTATCATATTATCATGTTGCTTGTGGAAATAACTAGCAATGAATGTAATTGTCTTATCAAAAAGGTGTTGAAATCTACAGAACACATATCAAAAAGAAGCTTGCAGTGCCTGAGTTAATATATGTAGAATAACACTTAAATACTAAAGTGTCATAGTTACAGTAAGTGAAAAAATAAATTAAGAAAAAGTAGGTGAGAACAGAAAAGTAATATTTTGTCTATAAGAATGTCTTAGTATTTATGTTTAGTTTTTTAATTCAATCATTGTTATAGCAGACAAAGTTGAGGTTGATTTTTATACAATGGGGCCGATTTATCATTGCCAGAATGGGGCCAAATACCCCTGTTTCCGCGCAAGCCTTCAGGCTTGCCAAAAACAGGAGTAATATCGCTGCTCCTTAACTCGTCCATCGTCTTTGAGGTGGCGGACAGCAATCAGCCCGAACGTATATGATTGGGTTGATTGACACCCCTTGCTAGGGGCCAATCACCAGAACTCCTTGTGCAATGATAAATGCTGACAGCATACGTTTGTTTTAAGCTTTATTGATATTAGCAAATAATCATTTAAATAAATGTATAAACCTATGCAGTTACATTTGGAGCAAATATTTTATACTTCATGCTTGATATTTAAACTTAGCCTCAGGCGCGCTAACATATTGAGGTCAGATACTGTGCCCATACTAATTACCACACCAGATAGACTTCTATGGGGAGTGATAAAAACATAATTTATGTAAGAACTTACCTGATAAATTCATTTCTTTCATATTAGCAAGAGTCCATGAGCTAGTGACGTATGGGATATAAATTCCTACCAGGAGGGGCAAAGTTTCCCAAACCTTAAAATACCTATAAATACACCCCTCGCCACACCCACAATTCAGTTTAACGAATAGCCAAGAAGTGGGGTGATAAGAAAGGAGCGAAAGCATCAAAAAATTAAGGAATTGGAATAATTGTGCTTTATACAAAAAATTCATAATCACCACAAAAAAAGGGTGGGCCTCATGGACTCTTGCTAATATGAAAGAAATGAATTTATCAGGTAAGTTCTTACATAAATTATGTTTTCTTTCATGTAATTAGCAAGAGTCCATGAGCTAGTGACGTATGGATAATAAATACCCAAGATGTGGAACTTCCACGCAAGAGTCACTAGAGAGGGAGGGATAAAATAAAGACAGCCAATTCCGCTGAAAAATTAATCCACTATCCAAATCAAAAACGTTTCAATTTTTATAATGAAAAAAATTGAAATTATAAGAAGAAGAATCAAACTGAGACAGCTGCCTGAAGTACCATTCTACCAAAACTGCTTCTAAAGAAGAGAAAACATCAAAATGGTAGAACATAGTAAAAGTATGCAAAGAAGACCAAGTCATTGCTTTGCAAATCTGATCAACAGAAGCTTCATTCTTAAAAAGCCCAGGAAGTAGAAACTTATCTAGTAGAATGAGCCGTAATCCTCCGAGGCGGGAATCCACCCAACTCCAAATAAGCATGATGAATCAAAAGTTTAAGCAAGATGCCAAATAAATGGCAGGAGCTTTTTGACCTTCCTAAAACCAGAAAAGATAAAAAATAGACTAGAAGTCTATCTGAAATCTGAATAGCTTCAACATAGAATTACAACAACTCTTACCATATCCAAAGAAAGTAAGAATCTCACCAAAGAAGTCTTAGGAAAACAATAATTCCTCCCTAATGTTTGTTAGAATTTACAACTTTAGGTAAGAATTGAAATGAGGACAGCAAAAACCACATTTTCCTGATGAAAAATATAAAAAAAAAGAGATTCACAAGAAAGAACAGATAATTCAAAAACTGTTCTAGCTGAAGAGATGTCCAAAAAGAACAATACTTTCCATGAAAGTAATTAATGTCCAGAGCAAGCATATGCTCAAATAGAAGAGCCTGAAAAACCTTCAGAACCCAATTAAGACTCCAAGGAGGAGAAATTGGCTTAATGACAGGTTTGATACGAATCAAAACCTGAACAAAATGATGAATATCAGGAAGTAACACTGCCTTATCCTGATGAAAAATCTGAAAAAGATATTCACAAAAAAGAGCAGATAATTCAAGAATTCTTCTAGCAAAAGAAATAACCAAAAGGAACAATACTTTTCCAAGAAAGTAATTTAATGTTCAGAAAGTGCATAGTTTCAAACGGAGGAGCCTGTAAAGTCCTCAGCACCAAATTGAGACT
This sequence comes from Bombina bombina, assembly GCF_027579735.1. NCBI lineage: Eukaryota > Metazoa > Chordata > Amphibia > Anura > Bombinatoridae > Bombina > Bombina bombina. The sequence goes on from NC_069504.1 coordinate 281,258,215, forward strand.
CCAAAGAGGAGAGATTGAATTAATGACAGGCTTGATACGGACCAAAGCCTGTACAAAACAATGAATATCAGGATGATTAGCAATCTTTCTGTGAAAAAAGAACAGAAAGAGTAGAGATTTGTCCTAACAAAGAACTGCAGACAAAACCTTATCCAAACCAACCTGAAAAAATAATAAAATTCTATGAATTTTAAAAGAATGCCAAGAAAAGTAGGTCTTCCAAACTCAATAATAAATCTTTCTAGAGACAGATTTACGAGCCTGAAACATAGTATTAATCAATGAGTCAGAGAAACCTCTATGACTAAAAACCAAGCGTTCAATCTCCATCCCTTCAAATTTAATGATTTGAGATCCTGATGGAAAAAATGGGCCTTGAGAAAGAAGGTCTGGTTTAAACGGAAGTGTCCAAGGTTGGCAACTGGCCATCCGAATGAGATCTGCATACCAAAACCTGAGAGGCCATGCTGGAGCCACCAGCATAACAAACAAATACTCCATAAGAATTTTGGAAATCACTTTGGAAGAAGAACTAGAGGCGGAAAGAAATAGGCAAAAAGATAATTCCAAAGAAATGTCAATGCATACACTACTTCCGCCTGAAGATCCCCGGACCTGAATAGGCCCCTGGGAAGTTCTTATTCAGACGAGATGCCAACAGATCTATTTCTAGAAATGCTCACATCTGAAAAATTGAAAAACATATCTGGGTAAGAGAGACCATTCTCCCGGAAGTAAAGCTTGATTAACAGAGATAATCCACTTCCCAAATATCTATACCTGGGGAAAAAAACACAGAATTTAGATAGGAGCTGGATTTAGCCCAAGCTAATATCCAAGACACTTCTGTCACAGCCTAAGGACTGATAGTCCTACCCTGATGATTGACATACACCATAGTTGTGATATTGTCTGAAAAACAATAAGCATCTCTTCTTCAAAAAGAAACTAACTGAAAAACTCTGAGAAAGCACGGAGTTCTAAAATATCAAATGGTAATCTCGCCTCCTGAGATTTCCAAAACCCTTGTGCTGACAGAGATCCTCAGACAGCCTCCCAACCAAAAAGACTCACATCTGTAGAGATCATGGTCCAGGTTGAAAGAAACGAAGAGACCTGTAGAACTAAATGATGGTGATCTTAACCACCAAATCAAGAGAGATAAATATTAGGATTCGAAGATTTAAAATGCGAAATCCTAGAATCCCTGCACCATAATTCAGCATAAAAAACTGGAAAGGTTCTTTCTATTGTAAATGAGCAAAGGGAATTGAATCCAATGCTGTGGCCATAAGACCTAAAACTTCTATGCATATATAGCAACTGAAGAAAATAATAGAGACTAAAGGTACCGACAGACGGAACCCAATAAAATTGTCCCTTGTCTGATAGAGACAAAGACAGTGACACAAACTATCTGGAAACCTAAAAAAGGTGACCCTTGTATGAGGAATCAAGAGCTTTTGAAAAAAAGATCCTCTAACTATGTCCTGAAGAACAAGTGAATCATATGAGATTCCGCATTCTCAGAAAATAATCTGAATGAAAACAGAAAAATGAAAATATGCATTTATTGTATCTAATGAAAACAAATAATGCTATCACTGACCAAAAAAAAGGCAGAATAGTTTGAATAAAACTCCAAAACCCAGTTCCTAAAAATGGAACTGGAAGAAATACCCCAGAAGATTCCAGGTCTGAGCAGCGCTTGAACCCCACAGGTGATCAGCCATGCTTCAACAGTACCCAAAATATATAGGACCGAAACACACTTAAAGAAAGTGTTAGCCTTACTGGAATAAAATCAAAGAAATTTGGACCGAATAGAACCAAATACATTTCAAAAAGTCTTAACCTGCCCCTTGCCAGCCAAGCTGGAATATGGCACGTACATCGCAATTTTAGGGAGCTGATTTCGAACTGAAAAATTTTCAATTAAAAACATGTTACTTGGGAAAGAATTCAGGAATTCGTTCCTTAATAAGAACAACCAAACTAGTATAAGCTTAAAGTTTTAGTCTTAGAACTCAATCTTGAAGCCCAGAGTAACAGTTAAGAATTGAATCCAATTATAAAACAAATAATTGATTATCTTAGAACAAAAGAAATATGGATTTTTAGAAATCACAAAATTCTTCTAGGTAAAACAGCTAAAGACATAGATTAAACCTCATTTGCGAAAATATTCAATAAAATGAAGACAAAATGAAATTATTAGCATGATAGACCAGTTAAAGGACCAGTCAATACAGTGGATTTGTATAATCAATAAATGCAAAACAACAAGACAAATGCAACAGCACCTAGTCTAGTAAATTTTGTCCCTTTAACAATGCTAAAATAAATCATAATCTGATACTTGATCTTAAAGTAAACAGAAAAAAATGAAGCAATTGCAACATCCAAATAAATCACAGGTCCAAGAAAAGTACCTGAGACTAAATAATTTTCCATAAATAAGATACAACCATCTAAAGGAATATAAATACTATTTTGCTATAGAAACAATAGCATAATTAGTAGGAGTAGAGATAGCCCCAATAAATTGGAGAACCCTCCAAATTGAATTTAACTGCCGGCAAAGAATATAGTTTAAAACCTTTGAAGAAAAAAATTCTCAGCCTATCCCATTCCCTAGTATGAGGAATTGGACAAAACCCTCTGAAAACACAGAAGAATAAATAAGCAGAAATAGTGTTAGCTAGTCTTGAAAAAGAACTAGTTACCTTAATATCCAAAATAATCAACACCTTTTCAACAAAGAACAAATGTACTTTAATAAAATAAAAAAATAGATTTGTTAGTGTCAATATCTGATGAAGAAAATTCTGAATGAGAAAAAACATCATCAGAGAAGGATAAATCAGTATGTTGTTAGTCATTTGAAACTTCAATAATTAAAAAAGAAGTTTGAAAAAGACCTAAAAAATTTATTAGAAGGCACGATGTCAGACAAAGCCTTTAAAATAGAATCAGAAAAATATTTCTTATAAATCTTCTAAATATTTCTTGTACATAAGATGTAAAAAGAATGGCAATATATAAAGCATAAATACTAATGGATTCTGCATGTAAAAGTTTATCATGATAACTTATTACAAACCATAGCTAAAGATAAACATTCATAACATTTAAAATAAATGAACTTAGCTTTGGTAGGACTGAACTCAGTCAACAGGAATCCTCTTAGATTGTTTTGAAACAGGAACAGTGAAATCTTGCAATATGTAATAGAAAAAAACAATATTTAAAGCAAAATTATCAAATTCCTTAAATGACAGTTTCAGGAATGGGAAAAGAATGCAAAATAATAAGCTTCTAGAAACCAGAAGCAATAAAAAAGTGAGGTTTAAATAATGTGAGGAAAAAAAGTGAAACAAAAAATACGCCCACATTTTTTGGCGCCAAATATGACGCCCACATTATTGGCGCTAAATACAACGCCCATATATTTGGCACCAAGTATGACGCCACATCCTCTGACGCCAGAACCGACGCCCACATTTTTTGGCGCAAAAAAATGTCTGAATACACATGCGTCAAAAATGACGTATTAACAGAATACAACTTCCGGCGTCAACTACGGCGCCAGAAATGACAACATTTTTGCGCCAAAAAAGTCCGCGCCAAGAATGACGCAATAAAAAGAAACATTTTCTGCCCCTGCAAGCCTAACAGCACACAGGGAAAAATGATCAATTGAAAATTTTCAAGGTAAAGAAAAATAAATTGAATTAAAATGCATTATCCCAAATAATGAAACTGACAGTCTGAATTTTAAAGGAATACTGATTATCCTGAATCATGGCAAATATAAGTTTAAAGACATATATTTAGAACTTTACATAGAAAGTGCCCAACCATAGCTTAGAGTGTCATAATAAAATAAGACTTACTTACCCTAAGACACTCATCTACATATAGTAGATAGCCAAACCAGTACTGAAACGAGAATCAGTAGAGGTAATGGTATATAAGAGTATATCGTCGATCTGAAAAGGGAGGTAAGAGATGAATCTCTACGACCGATAACAGAGAACCTATGAAATAGATCCCGTAGAAGGAGACCATTGAATTCAAATAGGCAATACTCTCTTCACATCCCTCTGACATACACTGCACTCTGAGAGGAAAACCGGGCTCCAGCCTGCTGCGAAGCGCATATCAACGTAGAATCTAGCACACACTTACTTCACCACCTCCATGGGAGGCAAAGTTTGTAAAACTGAATTGTGGGTGTAGTGAGGGGTGTATTTATAGGCATTTTAAGGTTTGGGAAACTTTGCCCCTCCTGGTAGGAATGTATATCCCATACGTCACTAGCTCATGGACTCTTGCTAATTACATGAAAGAAAAACTCATGCCTGGCTTTCACTAGAGCACTAACCTGAAGACATGCAAAGTCAAAGGTGTGCTAAAAATAACAAGAAACAGTGGAGTTCATAAAATTATATGTATTAATAATAAAAGTGTGTTAAGAGTGATACAAAGGCATATGATATCTGACAAGGTGTTTGACTGGGAAGGTCTCAAAGAGATATATATATATATATATATATATATATATATATATATATATATATATATATATATATATAAAAAGGAAATCAATATATAGTTAAGCGCACAGAAAACAAATCTACAAATGATAATGCTAATTAGACAAAGTCCAATTCTTGCAATACTGCATAAGATGTCCTTTATTATGCACGTTCCAAATGTGAGAAAACAACCCAAAACAGGTAAGTGAATGGCTTCTTACCGGATCCCCCCTCAATCATATGAGGTAAGGTGATAGATCAGAAAAGGTGAATGGAATCCAAATTCGCCCTTCTGTGGTCCTGCTGTGGTGTTATTTCAAAATGGCACTCCTTTTTTCTTTTTTTCCTCTGGATCTCATCACAGATAAGTGGGGGTAAAAGGAAACCGAACTCTGTGTGTGAAACTCCAACGGATATATATGTCCAGTGGAAATCTTTGTATCCTTAGTCCTCAATTTTGGACGTAGTATTTCCGCATGGAGGCATGAAAAATAAAAAGCATAATACTGTATATACTTAGTGAGAGTTTTATTAAAAAGACAAAAACACAGGATTGGTGTCCTTCCAATTCGAGTGTAATTTGAAATATATTCCTTATAGTGGTAATTGTGTTAATCTAGGTATAAAGTATATTACGTAAAAAACAGTGTTTGCAATAAGTCACATATATTGTTTTTTGTACACTACAAAATAGATAGTCCAATTCACAGCTTTCTTTTACGCTAAAGCTATATAGCAGAAATAAAATTCCCAATAATCATCTGATTGACAGTGATTAATCACATCAGTCTTGTCTAAAAACTGGTAACCGTAACAGGAAAGGTGAAAAGTGCTGAAGAGCAAGTCGCTATAAAGATTCAAAACTTGTTCTGTCTGAATAGGACGGATGCCAGTCTGTATGTGTCAGGGTTTTTTCCCTGTTTTGTTTGCCATGTGCTGCTGACAGCCATTTTACTCACCTCTCTTGCTGACTGTAGTGCATACTGTGTGATGCTGCTCATTTCCTGCACTTCCTTTTATGGCCAGACTGGTGTACATCATCCGTGTGAGACAGGATACAGTCTCAGAATTGTGATGTCATCACTTATTATTTAAAGTGCCTCTGTTGAGTATGCTTTGCCCTTGCATTGTCTCAGAAATGTTTATGAGAGCTCCTGTGTATTACCTGGCTGTCTGTTTGACTTTGGCTCCTGACTCGGCTCGTCTAACTACCAGCTCTGGTTTTTATTCCTGGCTTGTTATTTGACTTAGAAAGAGGTCACCTGCGCTAAAATCTAGGATGTATATCTCTGGGTGTTTGGTCAGTTGGGACCGCCCAGTGTGTATCTAGCGTGCTGCCTCTATATTGAAACAGAATACCCCTGACTCTGTGAAAAAATGTATGGAAAGAGAACAAACAATATTGGTGGAGGCGCTCAGCTTAACAATTTAAATTTTTACATTAAATATAAGTCTTTTGTTGGTGAATGGTGTCACAGAAGTAATATCAATTGAAGAGTTACTGCTTACCAGCTGTTAGCTCAATCATATGAGGTAAGTTATATTTATAACTATATCTAACATCCATGTGGCAAACCTAGCCACTTCTGGACTATAACGTAAGAAAGGTTGTCTGTGACAGACCCTTCGGTCAGGACTGAAAGTGTTAACTTTATTTTCTAACCACAAGTGGCTGGCTCCAGCTACAATCTAATTAATGCTTAGCATTCTATTGTTTGATCACCCCCAGAGAGAAACGCCTAAGTGATAAGGAGAGTCAAGAGTGTCCTGTGGTTGAAGTGTTTAAGTAATATAATCCTATTGTATCATGTCAAGGGCGCTTCTCCCTTTTATCTAATGTACAACATTCTTTCCACCCCCATCTGGGGGGGGGGGGGTCAAAAACCTGTATAAATCTGTATGCTGCCTTCAAATAAAGTGTTATTCTGTTTAAAACCTGAAAACTGGCTGGGTTGTGAACTGCTGATTCCCTATGCAGGACATTGTTCCCTGGTGTTAACCCTTGGTATCCGGTTGGTACCGTTACAATTGGTGGCAAGCGACGGAATGAACCTTATCGCCCAGAAGAGCAACTACACAAGCCAGTAACCTCAGGAAGAGGGGGATTACTACAATACTGACTAAGATGGAAGGAGTACCAGGGACCGAAGTGAATGGAGATGGATTATTCTAAGCTAAAGAGACAAACGTAAAAGGAACTGCTAGAAGCCAGGGGAAAGATAGGCAGCAGCAAACCCAAGGCTATATTAATTGCTGAGCTGATGGAGGGAGACAGAGCTCGCAGCGCTACGCCTCCAGCAGCCATGGAGGAGACCCTATACCAGAGGGAAATGAGGACCAGGCTGGAATTTTTACCCCAACCTGTACCACGGGATATGCTATCCGTGGTAATGGCAGATGTGCAGGAGTACGTGATGGCACACAGTCCGCGGAATGCATCCTCCCGAGCAGAATCCATTTTGGACGCACTCAGCAACCCAGTAAGACCCAAAATCCCATACCATGCATTTAAAATGTTTTGTGAGGAGAAGGATGAGATTGATGGGTATTTACAGGATTTTGAGAGACTGTGCGAGTTACATGATTTGGAGCAGTCCGTATGGGTGCCGGTGCTAGCAGGCAAGCTAGCCGGTAGGGCAGCGGAAGCGTATCGCGCTGTACCCAGGGAGGACAGCAAGGATTACGCTAAAGTGAAGAGAGCGATCTTGGAAAGATATGCCATTACCTCAGAGGCATACCGGCGCAAGTTTAGAGGCCTGCGCAAGCCAGAAAGAGATTCCCATGCAGAGTGGGCCCACAAGCTGGATCAAGCATCTCAGGGGTGGATACAGGCCAGCCAAGCTACCACCATGGAAGAATTGCGACAACTGATGCTGTTGGAGCAATTCTTTAACGGCTTGTCCCCAGAAGCCCAAGAATGGGTGAGAGATCGAAAACCCCTCACCTTAACCGAAGCAGCCAGATTAGCAGACCAGCATTTTGATGCCAGGAGGCACCATGGACTACAGCCTAACAACGGACGGGCTAATATACAATGCCACACCTGCAAGCAGTGGGGACATATGGCACGTGAGTGCACCCAAAATCGGAGCAGACAAGCTTGGAACCAGGTCAGACAGAACCTGGCCCCAAGGGCGGCTGCTCACCATTACCAAACGGAGCCAGCCGCTCATGAGGTGTTGAGCACCCAAGCCGAGGAACCCCTGGGAATTCTGCATGAGGTGATGTCGGTCCAGGGACTTCGGGATTCGGGAGCTACTTTAACCCTGATAGCTCCCCATTTGGTGCCGGATACAGCACCCACTGGCGGATCCGTGGCAGTACGAGGGGCAGGGGGAGCAGTATACCGATTGCCCACTGCTAGAGTGGAGTACAGACCCCCAGTCACCCCAGCAGCTGCCAGTTACCAACCCCCGGCGCACCGCTATACCACACGGCCTCCGGCCACGAACTACCCTCAGAGAGCCCGGTTCAATTCGCGGGGCTACTCACAACCTATTCGGTGCTTTGGATGTAAGCAACTAGGGCACAAAAGACCAGAGTGTCCCCTAAATGCAGCGAATCAAGCACAGTCCTGGAGAAGACCCGCTGGCGGAATCCCACATAATCCTCAGCCTGTGGCCCGCTACGTAGAGGCGCCAGAATGCTGGGGCAGCCTACATGAAGCAGACCCCGTGCAAGCTGCCCACCGGAATAACCGGCAACGGGTTAAAGTGAATGGGAAGGAGGTCAGTTGTCTACGGGATACTGGTGCTACCATGACCTTGCTTCAAGAGAACTTGGTGCCTGAGAAACAGCACACTGGAGACACTGTGGCTGTGAGGGTAGCAGGGGGCACTGTGTTCCGCCTACCTGTTGCCAGGGTACATTTGGATTGGGGAGTGGGCGCTAGACTTGTGAATGTGGGGGTCAAGAAGGACTTACCTGCTGATGTTCTCCTTGGAAATGACTTGGCCCCCCTTGTTTCTGCCTATGCTCCCATGGATCCCGCTAATGTTAACCCTGTGACTACCCAAGCCCAGTCCCTCCGGGAAGAGACGCTTCCATGTTTGGGGTGGGGGCAGTACTGAGCCAAGTTGGAGCAGATGGCGGAGAACACCCCGTAGCTTACTTGAGCCGAAAGTTGTTGCCCCGGACATCCCCAAGCCGATCCGTTGGGATCAGACTGTGTATGCCGGCTTGGTTCTGGGGGAGCATTGTGGCAAACCTAGCCACTTCTGGACTATAACGTAAGAAAGGTTGTCTGTGACAGACCCTTCGGTCAGGACTGAAAGTGTTAACTTTATTTTCTAACCACAAGTGGCTGGCTCCAGCTACAATCTAATTAATGCTTAGCATTCTATTGTTTGATCACCCCCAGAGAGAAACGCCTAAGTGATAAGGAGAGTCAAGAGTGTCCTGTGGTTGAAGTGTTTAAGTAATATAATCCTATTGTATCATGTCAAGGGCGCTTCTCCCTTTTATCTAATGTACAACATTCTTTCCACCCCCATCTGGGGGGGGGGGGGGTCAAAAACCTGTATAAATCTGTATGCTGCCTTCAAATAAAGTGTTATTCTGTTTAAAACCTGAAAACTGGCTGGGTTGTGAACTGCTGATTCCCTATGCAGGACATTGTTCCCTGGTGTTAACCCTTGGTATCCGGTTGGTACCGTTACAATCCAGTAGTCACATTATAAGTATATTACTTGTTCTCACTTTTTTTCTTTTAACATGGTTCTTTTCCACATGACTAAAACAAATGAGTCTTTCTGCACCAATATAGATTTTTAATAACAATATACACCTCAGTTTATTGAACGTGAAAGCAGAAACAGCATCCTGTAGATAGATAATAACCGGGGGAAAAAAAACATTGTTCAACCTAACAAACAAATGAATGATGGAAACAGCTCAATGCAGTTGTTTCCACCTAAAAAGGACAAACATTGGGATCCTTTTCAAAATAATTCAGTTCCTTACGTTTGACTCTCAGATATGTCTATAAGAGTTTCATCTCTAAGTTCCATTCACATTCTTGTAACAATATTTACAAAGTGAATTGAATCCAAATGGATAGCTTTTAGCGGATATACACTACATATCACAAACGGCATAGTCACCATGACAACAGAAGTAACAGAGAAGGCTACACGTCACGGACACGTTGCACGCAGTAACATCATCACGCTTACATTAGTCATCACGTTTCACGCTACGCACACGCACGCAGGCCCGCAAAGAATTCACGCCCACCAGACTGACCTTAAATATGGCGCACTTTCTACCTGTCCACTCACTCTTTACCTCTGAAGAAGAAGTCACGATAGACCTCGAAACGCGTAAGGTTATACACAGTGGGTGGACAGGGCCTGACGACTTTTACCTAAGTTTTTATAATACTGCTTTTAAATGTTTATCTTATTTTAATGTGTTTATAAGGTACCTTACTACTTATAAGGTCTAGCAGTCACTTGGGACTACTGAGCGCACAGGACTGTTATATTGTACAGCGCATACCTCAGTGGTTTTTAAATATCACATTGCAAACTCGATACTGCAGTGATCATATAGGGCACTCCTGGCGCCTTCCCCCCCCTCCTTCCCCATTTAGACCTATAATATTGATACTGAGGTCTAAACACATAGCCCTGCATCACTGACAATAAAAATAAGATAGCGGTAAAGATTATTATCGCCAACAATACACCTGTACCTTTTGTGGGCTGTACTTTCAACCCCACACTGCCTAAGATTTTATTATTGGCTGCGACCATACACAGCAATTCTATCAAAATCGAGTACTGGCTTATTATAATTATCAAGCACCAGAATCCTGTGATTATCATCATCTCTACCACACCCAAGGATACAGCTCTCTGTGAGGAGTATTTATGTTTATAACTTACCTCATACGGATTGAGGGATTTTAATGTAAGTGCATATTAATACTCAATAAATTTTCATTTGTGTAAAAACAATATTATGCTATGTGCTTTTGTTTCTTCCCTTTCATGAACAACATCCTGACTGCACACTGAGAGGAAAAGGGGATTCTCACCACCTAAAGGCTCTTCCACCTAAGAGATATTACCAATAAGAATCAAGCATTCCTACCACCATCCAAGAAAGATACAGAAAGACAGATTACAGTCTACTATCCAAAGAGAGTCCAGGATTTTCATTCTCAGAACGAAAGGGCCATCCTTGCCCCACAGTACTTCAAGGATAACAGCAGGATACAGGAGTTTGCCTGCAGCGGATCATCTTTAATCCAGAGCTCTTATCTTACCTCATATGATTGAGGTAACAGCTGGTAAGCAGTAACTCTTCAATTGATATTACTTCTGTGACACCATTCACCAACAAAAGACTTATATTTAATGTAAAAATTTAAATTGTTAAGCTGAGCGCCTCCACCAATATTGTTTGTTCTCTTTCCATACATTGTTATTTGACTTGTGGACTTTTTATTATTTTTTGCTATTAATAAAGGTGTGATTATTTTTGCACTTCTCGTCTCAGTCTGATTCCTGGCACCCTGACATTACGCAAGGGCCATGAATCCTGATGGTGCTAATAATCCATCTTTACCTGCCATAATTTCCAGGATGGATGAACAGGATCACCGCTTGGATCAATTTGCACTAGCCCTGCAAATCCTGCTGACCCGCACTGCACATTTGGACCAAAGTGTCACGCAAGTTATGGCTGCTCCTGTTTCCGCTACTGCACCTAAACCTACCAGGAGCATGTCCGGTTCTGCACCTCTACCTCAGAGTTATGGAGGCTAATTTAATCAGTGCAGAGGGTTTTTGAACCAGGTGGGCATTTACATTGAGATGTTACCCCAGGGGTTTCCCTCTGACAGAGCTAAGGTGGAATTTCTCATCTCGTTACTCTCTGACACAGCTCTTGTCTGGGCTAATCCCTTGTGGGAGACTAATCAACCTGTGATTTCAAATGACCCTGAATTTGTGGCCTCCTTTCGAAGGGTATTTGATGTTCTGGCTCGCTCCTCCTCTACTGCTAAACGACTCATGTCCATTCAGCAAGGTACAAGATCTTCCACCTAAGAGATATTACCAATAAGAATCAAGCATTCCTACCACCATCCAAGAAAGATACAGAAAGACAGATTACAGTCTACTATCCAAAGAGAGTCCAGGATTTTCATTCTCAGAACGAAAGGGCCATCCTTGCCCCACAGTACTTCAAGGATAACAGCAGGATACAGGAGTTTGTCTACAGCGGATCATCTTTAATCCAGAGCTCTTATCTTACCTCATATGATTGAGGTAACAGCTGGTAAGCAGTAACTCTTCAATTGATATTACTTCTGTGACACCATTCACCAACAAAAGACTTATATTTAATGTAAAAATTTAAATTGTTAAGCTGAGCGCCTCCACCAATATTCAGGGATAGGCAAGGTGTCCATACACGGACACTGGTGTCCGTGACTAGCCCTTGCAGTGTCCGCCACAACCTTAGTATATATTTTCTTTCTGAATAAATAATAGGAATAAAAAAAATATGTAGTATGAATAAAGTTAGTAGCTTGTCAAGAGACTGCTAGCGAAATTGGGTGATAAGTTATGGAATAAATAAAGCCTGAGTGAAATACTGGATGTGTATCTGCATCTGTATAATAACACCTAGCTCTATACAAAGACTCAGTAGTGACACTGGCACATGCATATAGCCAGACAAGGGCTGGTTATAGGATCAGTGGTATCTGCATCAGTACAATAACACCCAGCACTATATAATGACACAGTAGTGACACTAGCACATGGGTATAGCCAGAGGAGGGCTGGTTATAGGGTCAGTGGTATCTGCATCAGTATAAAAACACCAAGCGCTATATAATGACACAGTAGTGATACTGGCACATGGGAATAGCCAGAGGAGGGCTGGTTATAGGATCAGTGGTATCTGCATCAGTATAAGAACATCAAGCACTATACAAAGACACAGTAGTGACACTGTCACATGGGTATAGCCAGAGGAGAGTTGGTTATAGGATCAGTGATATCTGCATAAGTATAATAACACCCAGCACTATATAATGACACAGTAGTGACACTAGCACATGGGTATAGCCAAAGGAGGGCTGGTTATAGGGTCAGTGGTATCTGCATCAGTATAAAAACACCCAGCGCTATATAATGACACAGTAGTGACACTGGCACATGGGTATAGCCAGAGGAGGGCTGGTTATAGGATCAGTGGTATCTGCATCAGTATAAGAACATCAAGCACTATACAAAGACACAGTAGTGACACTGTCACATGGGTATAGCCAGAGGAGAGCTGGTTATAGGATCAGTGATATCTGCATCTGTATAATAACACCCAGCACTATATAATGACACAGTAGTGACACTAGCACATAGGTATAGCCAGAGGAAGGCTGGTTATAGGGTCAGTGGTATCTGCATCAGTATAAAAACACCCAGCGCTATATAATGACACAGTAGTGACACTGGCACATGGGTATAGCCAGAGGAGGGCTGGTTATAGGATCAGTGGTATCTGCATCAGTATAAGAACATCAAGCACTATACAAAGACACAGTAGTGACACTGGCACATGGGTATAGCCAGAGGAGGGATGGTTATAGGATCAGTGGTATCTGCATCAGTATAATAACACCAAGCACTATAAAATAATGTTTTTAATTTCAAATGTACCTTGGTGTCCTTCACTAAGGTCTGTACTTTGGAAAATGTCCACCACAGCCTTTGTCTGTGCCTATCCCTGCCAATATTGTTTGTTCTCTTTCCATACATTGTTATTTGACTTGTGGACTTTTTGTTATTTTTTGCTATTAATAAAGGTGTGATTATTTTTGCACTTCTCGTCTCAGTCTGATTCCTGGCACCCTGACATTACGCAAGGGCCATGAATCCTGATGGTGCTAATAATCCACCTTTACCTGCCATAATTTCCAGGATGGATGAACAGGATCACTGCTTGGATCAATTTGCACTAGCCCTGCAAATCCTGATGACTCGCACTGCACATTTGGACCAAAGTGTCACGCAAGTTATGGCTGCTCCTGTTTCCGCTACTGCACCTAAACCTACCAGGAGCATGTCCGGTTCTGCACCTCTACCTCAGACTTATGGAGGCTAATTTAATCAGTGCAGAGGGGTTTTGAACCAGGTGGGCATTTACATTGAGATGTTACCCCAGGGGTTTCCCTCTGACAGAGCTAAGGTGGGATTTCTCATCTCATTACTCTCTGACACAGCTCTTGTCTGGGCTAATCCCTTGTGGGAGACTAATAAACCTGTGATTTCAAATGACCCTGAATTTGTGGCCTCCTTTCGAAGGGTATTTGATGTTCTGGCTCGCTCCTCCTCTACTGCTAAATGACTCATGTCCATTCAGCAAGGTACAAGATCTGTTGCTCAGTATGCAATTGAGTTCTGTACGCTTGTCGCAGAGGTAGGTTGTAACAATGAAGCCCTTGTTGCCACATTCTTTCATGGGCTCTCTGATGCGATTAAAGACGAAGTTGCTGCCAGAGATTTACCAGAAGATCTTGAGGCATTGGTGTCTTTTTTGATCCTAATTCACATCAGACTAAGTGAGAGGCCCTCTTTCAAGGAAGCAGAAGCTTCAAGCTTGCAGAAGCCTCCTGTTCCGTTGTCTCCTAAGTGTTCGTTCCCACCCATGACTCCCCTCTCCTCCCACGCTTCCTGGTCCCGAGTCACCAGGTACTGGTGAGCCGATGCAGTTGGGATTCACGCGTCTCTCCACGGCAGAGAGGGCCTTTAGGAGGAGGGAGGGACTCTGCCTCTATTGTGGGTTACAGAGCCACCTTTTGAAGTCTTGTCCTACACGGCCGGGAAACGTTCACACCTAAGGTCCTGTCGGGGGCAGACCTTGGGTGGTTTATCCTTGTCCCCGGAACCGCTAAAGGAGAAACCTTTGGTCACGGTTGTCCTTTCCTGTGTGGACTCCTCCATAGTCACCCAGGCTCTTGTTGACTCCGGTGCTGCGGGCTATATCATTGACAGTGCTTTTGTATCAAAGCACTCCATTCCTGTTTTGCCTCAATCCGTTCCGCTTGCTATTGAGGCCATTGATGGCAGGCCCCTTCAGCCTGCACTCGTTACTCACGAAGCTGCTCCGTTATCCATGGCTGTTGGGGCTCTTCATTTTGAAACCCTCCAGTTCCAGGTGATAAACTCTCTGCATTTGCCGGTTGTTCTGGGTTATCCATGGCTCCAAAAGCACAATCCCAGTCTTGACTGGTGCAGGTCCTTAATTTTGTCATGGTCTCCACAATGTATTTCCACTTGTCTTCGGAAACCAGTTAAAGTCTTGTGCACTTCTTCGGTATATCAATTGCCAGAGGAGAACCGAGAGTTCCTAGACGTTTTTGACAAGGTGCGTGCCGGTACGTTGCCTCCTCACCGGTCTTACGATTGTGCCATAGACCTGCAAACCAGAGCCATTCCTCCTCGGGGCCAGGTTTACCCTCTGTCTGTTGCGGAGAATTGTGCTATGGAGGAGTATGTTGCTGATGCTCTGTCGCGGGGGATCATCCGCAAATCCTGTTCTCCTGCAGGGTCTGGCTTCTTCTTTGTGAAGAAAAAGGGTGGCGAGTTAAGACAATGCATCGATTATAGGGGTCTTAATCATCTTACCATTAAGAATGCTTACCCTATTCCACTCATTACGTAACTCTTTGACCACCTCAAGGGAGCTACGGTCTTTACCAAACTTGATTTGAGAGGAGCGTACAATCTCGTTAGGATCAAGAAGGGCCACGAATGGAAAACAGCATTTAACACCAGGAGCGGCCATTATGAGTAACTTGTAATGCCCTTTGGCCTATGTAATGCTCCTGTTGTTTCCAGGAATTTATTAATGATGTCCTAAGAGATATGTTGCAACAGTGTGTTGTGGTGTACTTGGACGACATTTTCATACACTCACCCACACTTGAGGCTCATAGTTCTGATGTTACACGGGTTCTTCAGAGACTACGTGAGAACGGCCTGTTTTGTAAACTCGAGAAATGTGAGTTTCATCAGACTGAAGTAACCTTCCTAGGTTATGTTATCTCCGTTGCAGGGTTCTCCATGGATCCTGACAAGTTATCTGCAGTTCTGCAGTGGCCTCGCCCAGTTGGTCTTCAGTCTATTCAACGTTTTTTGGGGTTCGCCAATTACTATAGAAAGTTTATTAAAAACTTTTCTTCCTTGGTCAAACCTATCACAGACATGACCCATAAAGAGAATGATCCATTCCATTGGTCACCTACTGCCATTATGGCCTTTGATAGTCTTAAGACTGCCTTTGCTGCCGCTCCAGTTCTGGCTCATCATAACCCTGTCCTGCCTTTCGTTCTTGAGGTCGATGCGTCTAAGACTGGAGTAGGTGCCCTCTTGTCTCAACGTCCTATGCCTGACGGTTCCTTGCATCCGTGTGGTTTCTTCTCTAAGAAATTGTCTCCAGCAGAGTGCAATTATGAAATTGGCGACAGGGAATTACTGGCCATAATTTTGGCACTCAAGAAATGGAGGCATCTTCTCGAGGGTACTAGCGTGCCAGTGCTCATTATTACTGATCACAAGAATTTAACTTATCTATCTGAAGCAAAACGTTTGTCGCCCTGACAGGCCAGATGGGCGCTATTTTTGTCTTGGTTTAGTTAAGTGGTCTCCTACCTGCCTGGTAATAAGAATGTTAGGCCCAATGCACTCTCTCGACAATTTTCCCCTCTGTCCAAGGAGGAGTCTGTACCTACTCTAGTTATAACTCCTTACCATATTTTGGCTACCATACGTACTAATTTGACTTCTCCCTTGGGTGAGGAGATCCTGGCTGCACAAACCAATGCACCTCCTGAGAAACCTAGTGGTAAGTGTTTTGTTCCTGAGAATCTTCGAACTAAACTTTTGCACACTTACCACTATCCTAAAGCCGCAGGTCACCCAGGCAAGAACCAAATTATTTGGTCTGTCACTCAACAATTCTGGTGGCTAGGTCTTCGTTCTGATGTTGCTGCGTATGTTGCCTCCTGCTCAGTTTGTGGACTGAGACCTCGACATCTTCCTGTGGGTCTTCTTCAACCTATTGCTAATGGTGAGTGTCCTTGGACACATCTTTCCATGGACTTCATTGTCTGTTTCCAATGGCAATACTGTTATCCTTATGGTGGTTGACCATTTTTCTAAAATGTCACATTGCATTCCCTTGAAGAAGTTGCCTACTGCTCAGGAGCTTGCTTCAATTTTTGCCCGGGAGGTCTTCCATTTACATGGCTTAACCAAGGAGAGTGTCGGACCGGGGTAGCCAGTTTGTCTCCAGATTTTGGCGTACCTTTTGTGCTCAAATGGGGATCCATCTTTCCTTCTCCTCTGCATATCACCCTCAATCCAATGGGGCTGTGGAACGGTCTAATCAAGTTCTAGAACAGTTCCTCCGTTGCTATGTCTCAGATCACCACAATAATTGGTCTGAACTGTTACCTTGGACAGAGTTTGCTCTCCCCGTTATGTTGGTCCTTTTCGAATACTCCGACGGGTCAATCCTGTGGCCTACGCTCTTGACCTTCCTCCTGCAATGCACATCTCCAATGTTTTTCATGTCTCCCTCTTGAAACCATTGGTTTGTAATCTGTTTATCACTGTGTTACCTGGTCCCTGTCCTATCTTTGTTGACAACCATGAGGAGTATGAGGTCAGCAGCATTATTGACTCTCGTATGTCCAGGGGCCGCGTACAGTATTTGGTTCACTGGTGGGGCTACGGTCCGGAGGAGCGTTCATGGGTTCCCTCCTCTGATGTTCATGCTCCCGCCCTCCTCCATCCCTTCCATGCCCGTTTCCCCAATAAGCCTTTTGTCCTCCTGCAGGGGAGGAGTCGTTGAGGGGAGGGTACTGTCAGGGTTTTTTCCCTGTTTTGTTTGCCATGTGCTGCTGGCAGCCATTTTACTCACCTCTCTTGCTGACTTTGGTGCATACTGTGTGATGCTGCTCATTTCCTGCACTTCCTTTTATGGCCAGACTGGTGTACATCATCCATGTGAGACAGGATGCAGTCTCAGAATTGTGATGTCATCACTTATTATTTAAAGGGCCTCTGTTCAGTATGCTTTGCCCTTGCGTTGTCTCAGACCTGTTTGTGAGAGCTCCTGTGTATCACCTGGCTGTCTGACGTTCCTCCTGGTTCCTGATCCCTGGCTTGTTCCTAACTCTGCTGTTCTCCTTGTTCCTGATTCCGGTTTGTCTGACTACTCGCTTTGGCTCCTGACTCGGCTCATCTTACTACCAGCTCTGGTTTTGATTCCTGGCTTGTTATTTGACTTGTGGACTTTTTATTATTTTTTACTATTAATAAAGGTGTGATTATTTTTGCACTTCTCGTCTCATTCTGAATCCTGGCACCCTGACAGTATGTATCTCTGAAAGCCCAATCGGGCTATGTGATTTTTTATTTTTCATGCCTTCATGCTGAAATACTCCGTCCAAAATTGAGGACTAAGGATACAAAGATTTCCACTGGACATATATATCCGCTGGAGTTTCACATACAGAGTTTGGTTTCCTTTTACCCCCACTAATTTGGATTCCATTCACCTTTTCTGAGCTATCACCTTACCTCATATGATTGAGGGGGCATCCGGTAAGAAGCCATTCACTTACCTGTTTAGGGTTGTTTTCTCACATTTGGAACGTGCATAATAAAGGACATCTTATGCAGTATTGCAAGAATTGGACTTTGTCTACGTAACATTATCATATGTAGATTTGTTTTCTGTGCGCTTCACTATATATTGATTTCCTCTTTCTATATATTATTTATAACAGTGTAACGGTACACTGTATCAATTTTCTAGCAGCACGATTACTACTACACACATATTATTGATTCTATTTTCATCCCCTCAATAATTATATATTTTTTTTCATTATTATCATTATTTTACATAGGTAGAACTATATTTCTTGTTTGATATTTACAAGAGTACTCGCATACTAGAGATAGTGTGTTGTTGGGATTTTAGCCCTGGTGACACTTCTTACCTTGCAATATATATATATATATATATATATATATATATACACACACACACACATACTCATGATCCTTACAACTGGTGTATCACTTTAAGGTTCAGCTCACCTTCTCATATCCGCTATTTAAGGCCCTCCTACTTTCCTCTCATTGCTAGATTAATGTTGACCGTGACCTCCTAGTAACACTTCATTATATCATAGCCAACAAGCATTTATCCATGTTTACTGCAGTTCCTCTGGCAAACCAACCTTCACTTAGGAACGTCTCCTGCAACCGCTGACTTCAAGATCCTCTCCTACTCTCAGGGGAACGTTGTGGTCGCCTACTCTGTCTGCACAACTCGGCAGTTCAAATCAAGCCTCCAGGAAAGTACTGCACAGTTTCCTAACAACCAGGTGACGTCATCAGCTACGGCCCAATCTCACTGTTCCGTGCATACTTCGCAAGCAGACAGGTTGTATGTTTGTTACTTCTAAGCTGTTTGGAGTTATTGGTCTTAGTAAGTTATTTGTACAGACTGTTGTTACCCTCTCTGCCATCTAAGTAGTAACAAATCTGCTACACAGCTTCTTGCCAAAGTTTAACTCATCTCACATTGTGTGTATGTACAGACACTGATTACTTGGCAATAACAAGACACAGAGTTAACATCTAGCATCATCCTGTTGCTGTTAACTCTGTGTCGCAAACTATACATTTAAGTCAGTTCACTCTACTGTTGACAACTTGCTTACATTCGCTACAAGTTTATCAGAATATAAAAATTGCAACAATCCAACCTGTTACAAAGTTGATACTGGAATATTTCAGGTCCAGCGTTACACATACATATACACATGTATGTATGCATATATGTATGTGTGCAGACACATATGTACACACATATATACATACACACACATCCACATACATACATATACACCTTTGACCCCTTCCCAGTCCAACAGCTTGTCATATACTATATCCCTTTAAATCACTGTTAAAACATGTATTTTAATTTAAAAAATCATATATATTACTTTTAATATGTATAAATATGAGTGTGAAAACTTTATTTTAATATGTTTTACATGTATTTTGATATACTTTTAATTTTAGGCCTAACATTTGACTTAAGGTTTCCAGTTGTGCTACTTTTTTCAGACTTATGTGCAGCGCTTGAGCAGAATACTTAAAGGACCAGTCAACACAGTAGATTTCCATAATCAACACATGCAAGATAACAAGACAATGCAATAGCACTTAGTCTGAACTTCAAATGAGTAGTAGATTTTTTTTCTGACAATTTTAAAAGTTATGTCTTTTTCCACTCCCCCTGTACCATGTGACAGCCATCAGCCAATCAAAAATGCATACACGTACCATGTGACAGCCATCAGCCATTCACAAATGCATACACACTTATTCTTGCACATGCTCAGTCGGAGCTGGTGACTCAAAAAGTTTAATTATAAAAAGACTGTGCACATTTTGCTAATGGAAGTAAATTGGAAAGTTGTTTAAAATAGCATGCTCTATCTGAATAATGAAAGTTTAATTTTGATTGAGTGTCCCTTTAAAGGACCAGTGAATACAGTAGATTTGCATAATAAACAAATGCATGATAAAAAGATAATGCAATAGCACTTAGTCTGAACTTCAAATGAGTAGTAGATTTTTTTTTCTGACAAATTTCAGTTATGTATTAATTGTAAGAGCAAATATGTTATATATTTGATCTACTATACGTTATGTTCAAGGCAGTATGTAGGAAGGACCACTCGTGAGATGGGCCTAAGAATTAGGGAACACTTTTCATATATTTCCAGTGAAAGGCCATGTTCTGTCCTCTCCAAACATTTTATAGATGTACACCACCTGGGGGGGTGACAAGCTTCATATTCTGAGCAGACAAAAGATCTTTTGGATCCATAAATTGGATAGCCTGCTACTTAAGGGAATCAACTCTGAATTCAACATAATTAACTTCTGGCAAAGATAAGACTTAAGAGGTTCATTCCTGTCCCCCTACCAATATTTATAGGTAACCCCCACACTATACAGTATTGGATAGTATCTAGCTGCAGCCTTCTATCCTGATACGGCTAAGACCTGGAAAAAAGACTAAATTTATGCTTACCTGATAATAAATTACTTTCTTTTACGATATGACAAGTCCACGGATTTCATCCTTACTTGTGGGATATTAACCTCCTGCTAACAGGAAGTGGCAAAGAGCACCACAACAGAGCTGTATATATAGCCCCTCCCTTCCCCTCCACCCTCAGTCATTCGGCCGAAGGTATAGGAAGAGAAAAGGAAAGGCTAAAAAGGAGCAGAGGTGACTGAAATTTACAAAAAAATATAAAGAAAAACTGTCTTAAAAAGAACAGGGTGGGCCATGGACTCGTCATATCGTAAAAGAAAGTAATTTATCAGGTAAGCATAAATTTAGTTTTCTTTTACAAAGATATGATGAGTCCACGGATTTCATCCTTACTTGTGGGAAACCAATACCAAAGCAATAGGACACGGATGAAAGGGAGGGACAAGACAGGAACCTAAACGGAAGGCACCACTGCTTGAAGAACCTTTCTCCCAAAGATAGCCTCAGAAGAAGCAAAAGTATAAAAATTTCTAAATTTGGAAAAAGTGTGAAGGGACGACCAAGTCGCAGCCTTACAAATCTGTTCAACAGATGCATCGTTTTTAAAAGCCCATGTGGAAGCCACAGCCCTAGTAGAATGAGCCGTAATTCTTTCAGGAGGCTGCTGTCCAGCAGTCTCATATGCCAAGCGGATGATACTTCTCAGCCAAAAAGAAAGAGAGGTAGCCGTAGCTTTCTGACCTCTACGCTTTCCAGAATAAACAATGAATAATGAAGATGATTGACGGACATCCATAGTTGCCTTTTAGTAAAACTTTAAGGCACGAATCACGTCCAAGTTATGTAACAGACACTCCTTCTTAGAAGAAGGATTAGGACACAAGGAACGAACAACAATTTCCTGATTAATATTCTTATTCGAAACAACCTTAGGAAGGAACCCAGGTTTGGTACGTAAAACCACCTTATCAGAATGAAATATGAGATAACTCTTCGAGCAGAAGAAATAACAACCAAAAACAGAACTTTCCAAGATAATAGTTTAATCCTTTAAGGACACAGCTTTCTGTTTGCTCAATTGTTTTATGACGGAAAAATTCCGTCATATGTCCTTAAGAGGTTAATATCTATGGAATGCATAGGTTCAAACGGAACCCCTTGCAGAACTTGAAGAACCAAATTCAAACTCCAGGGAGGAGTAATAGGTCTAAATACAGGCTTAATTCTAGATAGAGCCTGACAAAAAGACTGAACATCTGATACATTTGCCAAATATTTGTGAAACAGAATTGACAAAGCTGAAATTTGTCCCTTTAAGGAACTTGCTGATAACCCTTTCTCTAATCCTTCTTGGAGAAAAGACAAAATCCTAGGAATCCTAACTTTACACCAAGTAGTAACCCTTGAATTCACACCAATAAAGATATTTACGCCATATCTTATGATAGATTTTTCTAGTGACAGGCTTTCTAGCCTGTATCAAAGTATTGATAACTGAATCAGAGAATCCTCGCTTCGATAAAATCAAGCGTTCAATCTCCATGCAGTCAGTTGCAGAGAAATTAGATTTGGATGTTGGAAAGGACCTTGAATGAGAAGGTCCTGTCTCAACGGAAGTTTCCATGGTGGCAGAGAGGACATGTCCACTAGATCTGCATATCAAGTCCTGCATGGCCACGCTGGCGCTATCAGGATCACTGAAGCTCTCTCCTGTTTGATTCGAGCAATCACGCGTGGGAGGAGAGGAAACGGCGGAAACACATAAGCTAGGCTGAACAACCAAGGTACTGCCAAGGCATCTATCAGTTCGGCCTGAGGATCTCTTGACCAGGATCCGCATCTTGGAAGCTTGGCATTCTGACGAGATGCCATCAAATCCAATTCCGGTCTGCCCCATCTGAGAATCAATGAGGCAAATACCTCCGGGTGAAGTTCCCACTCCCCCAGATGAAAAGTCTGTCAACTTAGAAAATCTGCTTCCCAGTTCTCTACCCCTGGGATGTAGATCGCTGACAGATGACAAGAGTGGGCCTCTGCCCAACTGATTATCTTGGATACTTCTATCATTGCTAAGGAACTCCTTGTTCCCCCCTGATGATTGACATATGCCACAGTCGTTATGTTGCCTGACTGGAATCTGATGAATTTGGCCAAAGCCAACTGAGGCCACGCCTGAAGTGCATTGAATATTGCCCTCAGTTCCAAAATATTGATTAGAAGTAGAGACTCCACTTGAGCCCAAACACCCTGAGCCTTCAGGGAATTCCAAACTGCACCCCAGCCAAGAAGGCTGGCATCTGTTGTCACTATCACCCACGAGGGTCTGCGGAAACAAGTCCCCTGGGACAGATGATCCGGCGACAACCACCAAAGAAGAGAGTTTCTGGTCTCTTGATCCAGAATTATCTTTGGAGATAAATCTGCATAATCCCCATTCCCCTGACTGAGCATGCACAGTTGCAGTGGTCTGAGATGAAAGCGAGCAAACAGAACAATGTCCATTGCCGCTACCATTAATCCGATTACCTCCATACACTGAGCCACTGATGGCCGAGGAATGGACTGAAGTGCTCGGCAAGTATTCAAAATCTTTGATTTTCTAACCTCCTTCAGAAATACTTTCATGGCTACCGAGTCTATCAGAGTTCCCAAGAAAGGAACCCTTGTCTGTGGAACAAGTGAACTCTTCTCTATGTTTACCTTCCAGCCGTAAGTTCTCAGAAAAGACAACACTGTGTCCGTGTGAGATTTTGTCAGATGATATGTTGATGCCTGAATCAGAATATCGTCCAGATAAGGCACCACCGCTATCCCTTGCGGTCTGAGAACCGCCAAAAGAGACCCTAGAACCTTTGTGAAGATTCTGGGTGCTGTGGCCAACCCGAAAGGAAGAGCCACGAACTGATAATGTTTGTCCAAGAAGGCAAACCTAAGAAACCAATGATGATCTTTGTGGATTGGAATATGAAGGTAAGCATCCTTCAAATCCACTGTAGTCATATATTGACCCTCCAGGATCATTGCCAAAATCGTTTGAATTGTCTCCATCTTGAATGATGGAACTCTTAGAAATTTGTTTAGACACTTGAGGTCCAAAATGGGTCTGAACGTTCCCTCTTCTTTGGGGATCACAAATAGGTTTGAGTAAAACCCCTGTCCCTGTTCCAATTTTGGAACAGGACAGATTACTCCCATAGTAAAAAGGTCTTTTACACAGCGTAAGAACGCCTCTCTCTCTATCTGGTTTGCAGATCCTTGAATTCCAATTGATAACCGTGGGTCACTATTTCTAGTGCCCAGGAATCCTGAACATCTCTTGCCCAAGCCATAGCAAAGAAAGAAAGTCTGCCCCCTACTAGATCCGGTCCCAGATTGGTGGCCACCCCTTCATGCTGTCTTAGGACCAGCAGTGGGTTTTTTGGATTGTTTACCCTTATTCCAGTTCTGATTGGGTCTCCAGACTGACTTAGATTGGGAAAAATTCGCTTTGTGGAAGAAGAAGAAGCGGGGGGTCCTCCTTTAAAGTTCCGAAAGGAACGAAAATTATTCTGTTTAACCCTCATTTTAACCGACCTATACTGAGGTAGGGCATGGCCCTTACCTCCTATAATATCAGACATGATCTCCTTCAATTCTGGCCCAAAAAGGGTCTTACCTTTAAAGGGAATAGCTAAAAGCTTATGTCTTGTTGACACATCAGCAGACCAAGATTTGAGCCACAATGCTCTACGTGCTAAAATAGCAAATCCTGCATTTTTGGCCGCTAATTTAGCAATTTGAAAAGCGGCATCAGTAATAAAAGAATTAGCTAGCTTAAGAGCCTTAATTCTATCTAGAATGTCATCTAATGGAGTCTCAACCATAAGAGACTCTTCTAGAGTCTCAAACCAAAAAGCTGCTGCAGTAGTTACTGGAACAATGCAAGCCGTAGGTTGTAAAAGAAATCCCTGATTAACAAATAATTTCTTTAGTAGACCCTCTAATTTCTTATCCATATGGTCCTTGAAAGCACAACTATCCTCAATGGGTATAGTAGTATGCTTAGCTAGGGAAGATATAGCTCCCTCTACCTTAGGGACCGAATGGTATCTGATATAGGAAACATTTTCTTAAAATTAGGAGAGGGAGAAAACGATATACCTGGTCTATCCCATTCCTTACAAATAATTTCCGAAATTCTCTTAGGAACCGGAAAAACATATTTATCCATTTTACACAATTTCTCTGGAGGAATCACAATCTGATCACAATCATCAAGAGTCGCTAATACCTCGCTAAGCAACAGGCGGAGGTGTTTAAATGACATAGCATCCGAATCTGTCTGAGGCAAAACATTCCCCGAATCAGAAATTTCACCCTCAGACAGTAATTCCCTGATCCCCAACTCAGAGCACTGTGAGGGAACATCGGAAATAGCTAATAAAGCATCAGAGGATTCAGTATTTACATTAATACTTGACCTACTGCGTTTACCCTGCAACACTGGTAATTTAGACAATACCTCTGTAAGGGTAGTCGACATAACTGCAGCCATCTCCTGCAGAGTAAAGGAATTAGACCCACTAGAAGTACTAGGCGTCGCTTCTGTGGGCATTAAAGGTTGTGACACTTGGGGAGAATTGGATGGCATATCCTGATTCTCTTCAGACTGAGAATCATCCTTAGGCACACTTATTTTATTTAAAATATGCTTTTTACATTGTAAAGCCCTCTCAGTACAAAAGTTACACAATGTTAGAGGGGGTTGCACAATAGCTTCTAAACACATAGAACAATGAGAAACCTCAATGTCAGACATGTTGAACAGACTAGTAATACCACAAAAGTCGTTTAAACACTTATTTATAGCATAAAATAAACATTAGAAAAAACGTGTACTGTGCCTTTAAGAAAAGAAAAAGTGAACAATTTTTCCAAAATGCACAAAAAACGTTAAATTATTCCCAAATTTAACTTAATATCGTTGGTTAATCCAAAACGTACTGCACCCAGAAGCAAGGGCAGAAATAAGGCTTTAGAAGTACTTATATCAACATGTAGTCAAAAGATAGATAAAAATACCCTCTGCACCTCGCCACAGCTCTGCTGTGGCGCCTAACTGCCCCCAGGGTACTTCGAATCAAGTTTCCAACCCTTCAGACCAGCTACACAGTCCAGGAGCCACCGAGTTACTGTTTGCTGCTGCTAAACTTGAAGGAAGTGCACCAAAATAGGCTCCACCCCTTAAGGTCAAAAGTCGGAGTAGGTCCAAACAACACTGCATGGAAATGCAGTTTTTCACTAAAGTAAAAATACACACACAATACAACCCTCAAGAATAAAACCAATAAGTAGTAAGTGCCAAAAATAAAAAACATAAAACATCGTTTTTTATATTATCTCCCATGTCACATAATGCCCAAATATCAACTAATGATAAATATAATATAGGGACTCCAGTAACACCCCTCTTATTAAAATAGGTTTCACTGCTTACCCCATTCCCATACAGGGAAATAATGCCAGCCAGTTCTGATACACCAAGTCTCCTCAGAAAAAAGGCTGCACATACCTTAATGCTGCTTGTAGCAGGAAACCGGTCTCCACACTGAAGATGTCTCATGGTTACCTTCAGAAGTCTTGTGGGAACCAACGTGGATCTTAGTTACAAATGCTAAGATAAAAAACCTCAGGGCAGAAATCTTCTTCCATATCCCCCTGAGGAAAATAGTACTCACAGTACCATTTAAAATAAAAAACTTCTTGATTGAAGAAACTAAAACTAACACCTCACTTTAAAATGTCTTCCTAGTATAACATAGGCAAAGAGAATGACTGAGGGTGGAGGGGAAGGGAGGGGCTATATATACAGCTCTGCTGTGGTGCTCTTTGCCACTTCCTTTAATATCCCACAAGTAAGGATGAAATCCATGGACTCGTCATATCTTTGTAAAAGAAATTTAGTTAGCCCTGGGACTTGGTTATGGTTTTAGGCCACGGTTCTACTGAGGGTATTTACTTTACTTTACTACTTACAATTTACTTAACAGAGAATTGAATATTATTCTTTTTTGTTTGGTTGTTTTTTTATATATTGTAGTTGGAGTAGTTGATTACCCCAAATATATTTATATATATATATATATATATATATATATATATATATATATATATATACTGTATATATATATATATATATATATACTGTATATATATATATATATATATATATATATATATATATATATATATATATATATATATATATATATATGTTTTAAAGATACTATAGTGGATGACCCTTATGATACTTAGAATCTATAGTTTAGGGTCTAATTTGGAGTGCTGACATCATGGATGGGCTTAAGACAGTATTACAGTTACCATAGTACATAGTACAGTAAAAGGGGAAGTCTGCACTTGCATTGTTTGATTATATACATATATATGGCATTCTTATGATCATTTTGGTTCTAATGTAGTTAGTCTATTATTATTATTCCTATAAGGCTTTTCTATGGAATTCTTGTCCTTATACAAACAGTTCTTTCTCAACATTTATGTGTTTGTCTATGTATGTTCTATTTACTCACATGTATCTATTCATTTATTTATTCATCCATTTATGTATGTATCCACTTACCCATGTTAGTGTAACTTAAGCAAGGTAATATATACATACATTTATTCTATCTAAAATGTGAGAAAATATGCTATGTATCAACTGACCATGGATGCACCGTATGAAGGATAAAAGTAGAACCAGGTTCAGTGCCCTAGATTTATAGATTTATTGTCCCCATTTATGATATGTTTTTCACATATGTGACTGCATATTAAAAGGCATTTTTTGATGTCCCCTAATCAAATTAGTGTCTAACTGTCGGTAGTTCTGAATCTATATTATTCTGTTATGGTTTGTTATACCATCTTAATTTTGAAACCTGGAGATATAAATAATGTAATAACAGCCCCTCTCAGGTTTACATAGACTCAGAAAGGTTCTTTGATAGTAGACTATTGTTAGGACCATCAAGGGTTAACCAGGGAGTAATTAACTAGGGAGCAAGTAATTAATTCATCAATTAGCTAGTAGCCAATGAATTTGTTTTAAACCTTTTTTAAACTCACAAACATTTATGTAGTTTAGGTCTATGATTACGGTTGCAAGGACCGAAACCGGTCAGACCATTTAACCTTTGGTTGCTACTGTTGTATAGCGCACGTTGGTTGTTTGGTGTTCAGCGTTGCAATGCCTTATTTACACGTTTTAAACTGTCAATGTTAAATAAAGGATTTTATTTTTTAACAGTTGCTGGAGCTGATTCGCTTTGGATTCCTGTTTATTCTTCAAAAATTTCAGTTATGTCTATTTCCACTACCCCTGTAGCATGTGACAGCTATCAGCCAATCACAAATGCATATATGTATATTCTGTGAATTCTGCACATAGTAACATGTAGATGACATTGAAAAAAGAACGAAGCCAATCAAGTTTAACCTATTCAAATCTAATATACTTAAAAAAATCCATTAATTTTGTTTCTAGCCAGAAATGCATCCAAACATTTGTTAAATGTATCTAGGATATTGGCATTCACTACCTCTTTTGGTAATGAGTTCCACAATTGTATTGCTCTTATAGTGGAAAAAAAATTTCCGTTGCAGGAGATTAAATCTCATTTCCTCCAACCTTAAATTATGACCTCTTGTTACAAACAATTTTCTTGGAATAAACAGAGCTTCTGCCATCTCTGTATATGGACCTTGAATATATTTATATAAAGTAATCATGTCACCTCTCAAGCACCTTTTTTCTTGAGAAAACAGACCCAGTTTGGCTAGCCTCTCCTCATAGCTTAAATTCCCCTTATTAGCTTTGTGGCCCTTCTCTGAACTTTTTCTAGTCCTGCAATATCTTTTTTGCGATCGGTCCCCAGAACTGCACTCCATACTCAAGGTGAGGTCTTACCAGGGATTTATATAGTGACATAATGATGCTTTCCTCCTTTGAATCAATGCCTCTTTTAATACATGCTAATATCTTATTAGCCTTTGAAGCCCCTACCCTGCATTGTGCACCCATCTGTAGCTTGTTGTCTATTACTACTCCTAAATCCATTTCCTCCTCTGTTTGGCTAAGTATTGTCCCATTTAAATAATACATTGTCTGCTTATTTTTACTTCCAAAATGTAGAACCTTGCATTTTCCCATATTAAATCTGATTTCCATTTATCTGCCCATACTTCTAATTTTTGCAGATCCCTTTGTAACAAAAGTTCATCCTGTTCTGACCTAATGACCTTACTTAACTTGGTATCATCTGCAAAAATAGAGATGTCGCTATTTAACCCTTGGCTCCTCTATTAATTGTGACAAGACGTTATCCCTGAGAACATTTAAAAATCTATCTCCTTAGCTGAATTACTAGTTTCATTGGCCCATGCTCAGCAGGAAATGGTGACTCAAAAATTGTAAATATAAAAAGACTGTGAACATTTTGTTAATGGAAGTAAATTGGAAAGTTGTTTAAAATTGCTGCTTTATCTGAATCATGAAAGTTTAATTTTGACTTGAGTGTCCTTTTAACTCACTGCTTATGAGTGATGTTAGCGTGGCTATGCTATACATTTAAAGTATAGAGTGTGCTAAAAAATGTTGGCTGCGCTAGCATTCTCTGTTAAACTATTTTACCGTTCACTTGTATTACCACATTGTGTGCTATTCTAAGTGCAGGGTTGTGATATGGATAGCCCACCCTATACTATCAATAGAGCTCCACTTGAAATCTAGGCCTCTGTGTTTAATGCTAATATGGATTCCTATAGGATACTAGATTTAATACTAGAAAAAAATTGGAGAAGCAGATAACAGAGATTGTGATGCAGAAAGCCAGAGATAGAGAAAGAGGGAAAGTTGGGTCAGAGTTAATTAATATATAGGAGAAGGGATAGTGTGAAATATAGGAGCAAATGGCTGCAGGTCAAAATAAAGATTTTCTTTTTTTCCAACATTTCATGTCACTAATTTACCTTCTCCTTCTATCTCCATTTATCCTTCTGTGTATTTCTTATGTTAAAAGGGACAGTCTAGTAAAAAAAAAAACATTCATGATTCAGATAGGGCATATAATTTTAAACAACTTTCCAATTTACTTTTATCATCAATTTTGCCTTTTTTCTCTTAGTATTCTTAGTTGAAAGCTAAACCTAGGTAGGCTCATATGCTAATTTCTTAGTCCTTGAAGGCCGCCTCTTATCTAAATGCATTTTGACATTTTTTTCACAACTAGAGGGTGGTAGTTCATGTGTGCCATATAGATAACATTGTGCTCACGCCCGTGGAGTTACCTAGGAGTCAGCACTGATTGGCTAAAATGCAATTCTGTGAAAATAACTGAAATAAGGGGGCAGGCTGCAGAGCCTTAGATACAAGGTATTCACAGAGGTAAAAAGTGTATTATAATATAACTGTGTTGGTTATGCAAAACTGGGGAATGTGTAATACAATCACTGTCCCTTTAACTCTTTGGCCTCCATTTATCAAGCTATCATCAGATAAGCAGTACATCAGCTATTAGCTGGCAGATTAAATCACCCTGGGTACATTCCCCCTGGGGTGATTGACAACCCCTACTCGCTCACCATTGGGCTAACGCGAGCAGGGAGCGGCATTGCACAAGCAAAAGACGCCAATCTGCACAGTATAAATCCAGCTTTAGTATTCCCTGATGTGCTTCAGTATTTAAAAATACTATTTAATTTCCAGGACAAAATTAAAACATATTTGTAGCAATGTTTGCTATTTTTGTCTATGTTTAAATGAATTCTATAGCAGGTGGAAATGTTTGGCTGTGTTATGCTTATCTTGCAACTGAAAGTTTTTATAAAGGTCTGGGTGGCAAAGAAAATACTAATTCTTTAAGCATTCTGTCATGAGAAATGCAGTAATAGCTTAGATGTGGATATTTTTGTATTTGTTTGTTTTGTATCTAAATGAGTAGCAGACAAACATTCCAGGGATGCTGGGGGAATGCAGACAATGCTTACCCTGAAATGTTTTTCTAGACTCCCTTGTATACAAAGAAGGTGCTGGTTACTGAGAGGAGGAAAATAAGCAGCCTTTGTGACCCTGTAAACACAAAAAATGTATTTTATACACACACATTTACATTATTGTAGCTTCTAGGCAGGGTTAAATTAGAGTCTCCCAATTGTACATGGTGCAGTCACTTTTGCCTATGCTTTCCCCATGAGTACAGAATGTAAGAGCAAAAGGAATGTACAGCAGGGTTATTACATGAACAGCCAACAACAAGCACTACTTGTTGCTAAGGGAGTTGCTAAGGTGTCCAAGCACAATATTCTGAGGTAAATGACATAAAAGCTGGCTTTATTACTAATGAATACACACTACATTTTAACTATGTGTTGATATGGGATTTAATTAGTGACCAAGTATTTCTTTGTTTGGATTGTCATTGTCTCAATCGATGAGTGTAGTAGGAATATCTGTTAAACGTGACATGTGAGGGTACTTAAAGGGACACAAAACCTATAACTTTCCAATTTACTTCTAATATCAAGTTTGCTTCATTCTCTCTTTATCATTTATTGAAGGTGCAGCAATACACTACTAGGAGCTAGCTAAGTCAATGATAAGAGGCATATATATGCAGCTACTAATCAGCCGTTAGTTTCCAGCTCCTAAACCTACCTAGGTATGCTTTTAAAAAAAGAATA
The DNA here is from genome assembly GCF_027579735.1 of Bombina bombina. Taxonomy (NCBI): domain Eukaryota; kingdom Metazoa; phylum Chordata; class Amphibia; order Anura; family Bombinatoridae; genus Bombina; species Bombina bombina. The sequence goes on from NC_069504.1 coordinate 281,289,588, forward strand.
CCAAGAGAACAAAGCATAATAAAATAATAATTAAAGGAAATTGGAAAGTTGTTTAAAATTGTATGCTCTGATTCATGAAAGAAAATCTTTGGGTTTCATATACCTTTAAGAACTCACATTACTATTTTCAAAACATATACAAGTGCTTCCACTTAAAATGGAGCATGGATCACAAGAAAAAGGAATTTATGGTTTCAATACTTGTTTTATGAACAAAAGATAAAATAATTGAATCTTTAATAATTAAATTAAAGGGACAGTCTAGTTGAAATTAAACTTTCATGATTCAAATAGGGCATGCAATTTTAAACAACTTTTCAATTCCCTTTTATCATCAAATTTGATCTTATATCAATGCATTTGACAGCTTTTCACATATAGATGGTGTTAGTTCATGTGTACCATATAAATAACATTGTGCTCACACCCGTGAAGTTACTTATAAGATGGCACTGATTGGCTAAAATGCAAGTCTGTCAAAATAACTGAAATAAAAGTGTAATAATATAACAGTGTTGGTTATGCAAAACTGGGGAACATGTAATAAAGGGATTATCTATCTTTTTAAACAATAACAATTCTGGAGCAGACATGTTACATTGCAAGTACTATTTTCAATTGTGATTGCATGTAGCAATGTAAGAAATCAGACTTTACATTTTGAATTTACAAGGGCCCCATGATATAAGCTCTCTGGTTTGGTTAGATGATCTAAGTCTCGTCATTTCTTAGTGGTCCCTTAAAATGTTTTAGAGGCAAATTTTACCTTGAGAACTGTTTATTTAGCTATGCAGTGTTCTAGATGCGTGATAGAGACACCTACATTACAATATAATGCTCAAAGAAAGCCTCCACAAGTTGTGTGTGACATCTCTACATGCCGCCATCTTTTTGATCATCGGGCCTTGATTGAACACACAATTTTAAACAAATGTCCAATTCACTTCCATTATTTTTTTACAGAAATGCAACAAATGTTCTATATAAAGATTGCTCTCTTCTTACTTACTAAACATCTATTAGGTGCAGTAATGATACTGTAATGTTAGGATTTTTTATTTTTTTAGTAATGTTAGTTTTTTTATTTTTAAAGGTAAGATTAGGTTTTTATTTCATTTTATAAGTAATTTTTTTTAAAGGTAGTTAGGATTTTTTTTATTTGTAAATTTAGTGGTATTTTAATTTGGGTTACTTTAGGGGGTGTTAGGTTAGGGGGTTTAGATGTTAGTTTCTTACTTTGCATTGTGGGGGGATGGCGGTTTAGGGGTTAATAGTTTTTTTTAGATTGCATTGTGGAGGGATTGCGGTTTAGGGGTTAATAGTATATTTTGATCGTTTGTGTAGTGGGGGGTGGCGGTTTAAGAGTTAGTTTATTTAGCCATGTTGAAATCTGTCTTTCACTACAATCCAGTGCTGACCTGTTTGAACATCTTCAAGAACTCTCCTTCAGATACCTGCAGTGTAACCTACATTCCAAAATGGCAGCTCTTATGATTAGAGGGAGGTACATGACATGTATTTATTGTTTAATGTCAATTTAACATACATACTTTTGTTAGGTGCCCCAATACTTGATATCTTGCACTTTAAATAAAAAACGCTTGCAAAGTTGAAATGCAATAATTACAACCTCAACACTTTGCAAAAGTTCGTAGTTGTAAAATATTTGCATGTCTCTTTTATTAGGTTAAAGCAGAACAAGAACCATCTCACAAACCTTGCTGAAGCATGCTGGGGCAATTTAGAGGAGGTGTGGTCTGAGATCTTCCTCTAAACCTTGTTCAAGCATGTGGTATTCATAAAGACTCTATTGCCGTTATGAAGTATCTGGTATTCCTTACACGTCGCTCTTCATCTGCTGCACCTCTCTGCCAATCCCTTCACTGGCTTCCTCTTGCCTCCAGGATTAAACACAAAATCCTCACGCTGACATATAAAACCCTCAACTGCACTGCTCCCCATTACATTTCAGACCTTGTCTCCAGATACTCTCCCTCCCGTCTCCTTCGCTCTGCTCACAAACTCCTACTCTCCTCCTCTCTTGTTACTGCCTCACATTCCCGTTTACAGGACTTCTCCAGACTGGCCCCCATCCTGTGGAACTCCCTGCCTCACTCCACAAGACTCTCCCCTAGTTTTAACAGCTTCAAGCGCTCCCTAAAGACTCTACTATTCAGGGATGCATACAACCAACACTAACCTTTCCTAACTCCATCACTTTCCCTGTGAACCCCTTAGAATGTAAGTCTATGAGCCCAGCTGTTTGTAGATCGCCTTCATAAGAGCCGACTGCAAAAGTGCAACTCTCGGCAGGGTCCTCTACCCATTTGATCCCTATAAATGTTATCTTGTTTACCGCCTATGCTTATAGCACAGCAGAATCTGTTGGCGCTCTACAAGTACCTGTTAATAATAATAATAATAATAATATAAGCTTGGTATTTCAAAGATTATAAGGTTGTCTTATCTTTTCTTTAAAGGGATAGAAAGGTCAAAAAAGAAATTAACATGATTGCATTTTAATTTAAAATAGAAGTATTTTTGCATTATACTTTTATTAGCAAAAATGCTTCTAGTAAAAGTTATTACTGTTTTTCAGTGACATACGCACATATCCTATGAAGGCCCATGCACCAGTATTCAAACACCACACCTTCTCAGAGAGTAAGCAGTGGCTTGTTTGACACAAATTAAGTCTTCAGAAGCAATAGATACCACCGCCAGAGCTCTGATCTCTCTGTTCAGCAAGGTTTATTAAATATATGCCGTTGACTTGTGCTCAGTTTAAATATCCTCATTCCTGTTTGTGTGCCTTAAACTTTGAACTATGAACCACAGGTTTTAAAGAGACACTGAACCCAATTTTTTTTCTTTCGTAATTCAGATAGAGCATGAAATTTTAAGCAATTTTCTAATTTACTCCTATTATCAAATGTTCTTCATTCTCTTGGTATCTTTATTTAAAATGCAAGAATGTAAGTTTAGATGCCGGCCCATTTTTGGTGAACAACCTGGGTTGTTCTTGCTGATTGGTGGATAAATTCATCCACCAATAAAAAAGTGCTGTCCAGAGGTCTGAACTAATAAAAAAGCTTAGATGCCTTCTTTTTCAAATAAAGATAGCAAGAGAATGAAGGAAATTGATAATAGGAGTAAATTAGAAAGTTGCTTAAAATTGCATGCTCTATCTGAATCACGAAAGAAAAAATTTGGGTTCAGTGTCCCTTTACGGTACAATCCAGCCAAAAAATGTATAATATACAAGTATTAGCAAAAATGCTTCTAATAAAAGCTATAGCTGTTCCAAAAGTGTATTTAAGTATGCACTGTGCACCAGCATTTTAAACATAGCACTTGCTCAGGGAGCCTAAGGTGCTTGTACCATACAGTGATAACTCAATGTATCAATTGTTGTCATGAAACAAGCTCTACTGTGTCTATCTCAGTAGTTATTTGCTGCTTTTTATCTTGGCTGCCATTTTGACTCACCTGTCTTTTCTCCTTGCCTGTAGCAGAGTATGTAACAATGCTCACTACTCCCAGGCTCCCTCTTATGGCCAAACTGGAGATCATCAGAGAGAGACAGGTTGCAGTCCCAGAATGATGATGTCATCACTCCCTATTTAACTGCCTCAGTCCTGTTTGCCATTGCCCTTGCGTTGTCTTGATCTCTCTGTGAGTTCCTGTGCTCCTGTCTCTGTGTATAACCTGGCTTGTTTGTCGTACCTTCTGGTGCCTGATCACTGGCTAGTTCCTGACTTCGCTGATCTTCATATTCCTGACCCCGGCTCGTCTGACTACTCGCTTTGGTTTCTGACCTGGCTCGTCTGCTCTGGCTTTGACTCCTGGCTTGTCAATTGGCTTTTGGATTCGTTATAATTTTTTTTAATTTTTAATAAAGGTGTGATTAATTTAGAATTTTACGTCTCTGTTTGGTTCCTGGTACCCTGACACACTGGCACTCTGAACAACTGCAATATTTAAAATGCCGGTGCACTGAGAATATCTAGCTATGCTTCACATGCAGAGAAAAATGTTAACACTAATAGAGTGATAACTTTTACTAAAAGCATTTTTTTTGCCAATGCATGTATATTGTAAATATGTTTTCTATTTAAAGATGTATGCACATTAAATTTTAACTGGAATGTCCCTTTAAAGTTTAATGTAGTTTGATAAATATGTTCCATAGGATAACATAGAGAGTAAATCTTTGTCAAGTCCACTTTAAAAACTTAATAGGAAAGGGGAAAAAAATCACCTAGTATACATGAGTTCCACTGATAAAAATGAAAACTACATATGGCAAAAAGTATTCAATCCAATTGTTGATGCTACAAGCAGAGAAATTAGCGATTAGCCCCGCCCATGTTTCTATTGATGTATAAGTCTTGACTACATCCAGTGTTGCATATATTGGACACCCAAAAAATAGGAACATATTCATTTTTTAACAGATTGGTGAAACTGTTGTTAAGTGTGAATGAATGTATCTCATAAAATGGATTTTAACCCTGAAGTTGACTTGAGTACATAGACATGCTTACACTATTACCCTTAGGAGTACTATTATTATAATTCTTTTTTTATATTTCGTTTTAATAACGGACAAAAAAATAGAAGTGCGTAACATCAAATTCACAAGAATTACATCAGATATCCGTTTCAACATCCTCTTGATAAACGAATAAAAGCTTGCAAAATTTCTTGTGTCCTTTTTTTGCTTATGTTGTGCAGTTTATGTGTAGGGGTACTCAGGACCTACACTAGGGTTATAACAAAATAAAATAAAATAATAAAACTAAAATACAATATCAAATAAATATACCAAAAAGGAAAAAAACAAAAGAGGAGAGAAAGAGAAGAGGGGGGGAAGAAGAAAAAAAAAGAACTCAGTAAAGATGCTGTCTCCAGTATACAGGGTAGTTATCATGTTGTATCAACTGAAGGAAGAGGGGGAGTCACGAAAGTGATCTATAATCTGTAATTGGGTCTCTCTGGGATAAGATAGGATTACTCTGTCCCATTTGGCCATGAATACTTTTAATTTGTTATCCTAAAAGATCAAGGGATCATGTTGGTCCAAAACTAATTGATATGTCATGTTGTGTACGAATGCAGGTATACTCAGAGCTTTTTTGTCTTTCCAAGATTTTATTATTTTATTTTAATTTGTCTGGCTATTAAAATTGCAATATTAATCAGAGAATTATTCTGGGCACTCCTTTGAGAAATTAGGACAAAAATATGGATAGGCTCTAAATGTATTCTGATAGGTAAGAATCTATTTAGCCAGTACTCTATTTGCTCCCATAGTTTTTGAATTTTTGGGACATAAATAGAATACATGTAATAGGTCAACAGCGGGTATATTGCACCTAGAGCAAACATTGGCTCCCTGAATGTTCCATTTAGCCATTTTCTTAGGCTTAAGATATGACCTATTCAGTAATCTGATATGTGATTCTCTCAGAGCTATGACAGACGTACATTTCGTAACTCTAAAGATGCTTTTTTGAAAGAACTCAAAACTAATACCTAGGATGTCCATGCTCCAGATTTGAAATAGCTTATTAATTTCATCTTCTGCATCCTTAGCAGACAGACATCTATAAATAGCAGTCATCAAATGTTTGCTTAGGCAAAACCTATCAATAATTGGGTCCATTAGACTAAGCAACCACAAGTTTTGCTCAGAAAGATTATGACTGCAGATATAGTGTCTGACCTGCAAGTATGCATAAAAGTGTTTTTTATCTAAATTAAATTCCTTTAATATAGAGTCCAATGTTCTTACATGCTTAGTGAGTGGATCGACCAATTGTACAATATAATTAAGGATTTTTAAAGACCATAGTTTAAAGGCATGTGAGATAAAGCCGCTTTCAAAATCTGGGTTCCCCTGAATTGGGAGGTATTTAGATATTTTACAACTTATCTCCAGATATTTACAAACTTTATTCCAGGCTAGGAGTACATTGAATAATGTATATTTTGTAATACTGTCTTTAATGTACTAAGGCATGTTCATGTGTAGGAGAGCTTTTAGGGAGCATGGAGCAACCATGGCTTCTTCTATCTTTTAGTTTGTGACATGGTCACTTTCTGTAAGCCAATATAAGGCTACTTTTGACAGGCAGGCCCAGTTATAATTCTTAATATTGGGGAAAGCAAAACCTCCCTCATCTTTAGGATGAGCGAGTCTTGCTAACGCTAAACGTGGTTTCCCAGGATCCCATAAAAAAACGGGAACAGCTAGAGTTAAATTTCTGGATGTGTGGATTATGAACAAAAGTGGGAATATTTTGAAGTAAAAAAAAAAGAGAAAAAGAATTTTGGAAGAATTTTTTTAAATAGACGCATTTTAATCAAAACTATTTTTGCAGACAAAGTGAGAGGTAGTTTACTCCAGCTCTTCAGCTCTGAAGAGCATTTTTTCCATATAGGAATATACAGTAGTTAAGGTCATACCATTCTTCAGGGTTTTTAGATAGGGTTATCCCCAGGAATTTGATATTTCTGTCTGCAAGCCTAAAAGGATTCTTCAGAAGGCTATTTTTTTTTACTAATGACCCATAAGATTTCTGATTTTGTAAGATTAATTTTGTAGCCAGAAAAGTACTAAATTCAGCTATGATATCCAAAAGTATCGGTATGTTCTTTCTTGAGTTTCCTATATAGAAAAGGATATCATCTGCAAATAAGGAAAGGATGCACTTCTTCTGACCTATCTTAATGCCCTCTAATTTATTTTGGCACATTATTGCTAGTGGTTCTAGAGCTATATTAAAGAGCAACGGGGATAGGGGGCGTCTCTGTCTTGTACCTTTATGTAAAGTTATAGCCGGGGAGAGAAAACTATTTAAACTCAAAAATGAAACCAGGTCCTGGTATTTCAATCTGATATAACCTAAAAAATTATCTGAGAAACCAAAATTGTTTAAGGCAGTGAATAAATGACCCCACAGAATAGAATCAAATGCCTTTTCAGCATCTACCGTAAGTAAGGCGAAATCTTGTTTATAATTGGGCTTTAGTCTATGGGTTAGTAATAAAAATTAAATTAAAGACTTAGCTTTCCTTATATTCTTCTGAGCTGTGCTACCAGGGATAAAGCCAGTTTGATCTGGGTGGATTATATCTCCTTCAATGGGTTTTAATTGATTGGCAATAATACTGGCTAAGATCTTGTAATCATTATTTAATAGAGATATAGGCCTATAAGAATCCATAGTACCCGGATCCTTGTCCATTTTAAGTATAAGTATAATGTTAGAGGCGGTAAAATGTATGGAAGGCTTTTCATAATGGATAAAATATGTATAACAAGTTAGTTAGTATTGGGGCAATTGATTCTGAAAATAATTTTAAAGAATTCAGATGGCATTTGATCGGTGCTTTACCCGTGGCTAGGTCTTTGATAGCTTTGACTGTTTCTTCTGTTGTAATTTCTTTGTTTAATAATAATAATTGATCAGGCAGAATTTTGGGAGGTTAATGTTACCCCAAAAGCGTTCTTTAGAGTCTATATTAATATCTACGGGAGAGTATATTCTTTGAAAGAATTTATGGAACTGAACTAATATGTCCAATTATTCCAATTATATCTGGCATTTAAATATACCTAGTGTATTTATTTTTAAGTTTATTAGCCAACTGCATGTTCCTCTTCCTGCTCAGTCTTTTCCTTTTAACCATATATGCTTTTATTTTCCCATATATGCCTCCCAAAATATTTCTATTTTAGAAAAATAATCCCTGTCAAAATATGCATAATCCTTCCATTTTTGTGCCAGACAGTTTCTGAATTTAACATCAGAAGATAGATAGGTGGGGGGAAAAAACTTTCCACATTGATCTTTCCAAATGTTCCCTACCTGAACAGACAAATAAATGATTGAGTGATCCGATATGATTATATTTTTAATATCTGTAGATATTTTTGTATTTAGCAGAGATTCACTAAGAACATATCAATTCTTGAAAGGGTTTGATGAGTTTTAGATTTACAGGTAAAGTGTCTTTCATAAGGATGTTGCATTCTCCATATATCTTTCAATTTAAATTTTTTGGAGAAGTTAGCTAATATTCTTGCCTCCTTCTTAGATCTGTAGGACCTATTCATTTTTAGTCTATCCAGGTATGGAAAAAACACACTATTAAAATTTCCCCCAATAATCATTTGGGTATTTACCAAGTTAATAAGTTTAGTGAATAGTTTATCCCAGAATTTCGGCTGACATTCATTTGGCGCATATAGATTGCATAGCGTAAAAAAAGAGCCATGGGCCTCTATTTCTAAAATTAAGAATCTCCCATTTGGATCTTTATCTTGTGATATTATATGAAAATCTAAATTTTTATTAAAGATACATGCCACCCCCTCTTCTGATTCATCGCAGCCACAGAAACCACCTCTCTAGTCCAACCCATACTGAGTTTGTCTGCCTCTTGGCAGCTCAAATATGTCTCTTATAGGAAGACAACATCGGGTTTGGATTTTATGAGATGGTGTATTATCCTATTCCTCTTGACTGGTGAGGAAAAGAAAAACACATTCCAGGAGAGAAAGTTATTCAGCTGTTTCATTTATTTATACTTTCAGTAGCCGGATGAGACAATTGAATAGCAAGAAGAAGAAAAAAAGGAAGAACGGGGGGGGGGGGGGGGGGGACAGGACAAGAGCCTTGTCCTATTAATCATGTAACTAATCCTGTACATGGTTCTACAGTACTATAGCTTAGTGTTTTCCAGGAACTGTTTAACATCTTCAATCTTGTCAAGTAATATTGTCTTAGAGTCGTGAAAAATGTTGATTTTGGCAGGATATATCATAGTGGCTTGGAAGCCCGCGTTAATCATTTGTGTGCACCAAGGAGCAAACTCTCTCCTTTTGTTTAAGGTCTCTGCAGAGAAGTCCTGAAACAGAAGGATTTGGTCTTTATTAATTTCAAAAGGGCCTTTCTTCCTGTAATATGATAACAACTTTTGTTTACCCTGAAAGTTTAAAAACTTTGCTATAATTGGTCTTTTCTGTGTTGTTGTATTACTCATCTTGTTATTTGTTCCTAATCTATGTACCCTCTCTACTAGGATTGGGGGAGTATCTATTGGTATGTCAAGTGCCTGTGGTAATGTACAAGTGATGACCTTCATAAGATCTGAGTATTCAGGGGTTTCCGGTAATCCTACTATTATTAGATTGTTTTAGATTGTTTCTACGCATCCTGTCCTCTTATTCATCCATGCGTGTTTGAAGTGTCTGTATGTTTTTAGTTTGTGTGTTAATTAATGTGTGTTGTGAATGTTACAGATCATCTATATCAGAAATTCTATTTTCCATTTCCACTAATCTGTTTGAAAATTGCTTGAGCTCACTTATTATCTTTGTAAGTTCTTTCTTTACTCCCTCAAATTGAGGCAAAAATATATCAGAGATTTGTTTGATGAGGTTGTTTGTATCAA